>NC_133329.1:417173487-417272313 GCF_042186555.1 Aquarana catesbeiana | reverse complement strand
AATGTCCCCTCCCCCACAGTCACATCAGTCTCTATACAGAGGAGCTTACACTCTAATGTCCCCCTCCCCCACACATCAGTCTCTATACAGAGGAGCTTACACTCTAATGTCCCCTCCCCCCACAGTCACATCAGTCTCTATACAGAGGAGCTTACACTCTAATGTCCCTCCCCCCACAGTCACATCAGTCTCTATACAGAGGAGCTTACACTCTAATGTCCCCTCCCCCACAGTCACATCAGTCTCTATACAGAGGAGCTTACACTCTAATGTCCCCTCCCCCCACAGTCACATCAGTCTCTGTACAGAGGAGCTTACACTCTAATGTCCCCTCCCCCCACAGTCACATCAGTCTCTGTACAGAGGAGCTTACACTCTAATGTCCTCCCCCACAGTCACATCAGTCTCTATACAGAGGAGCTTACACTCTAATGTCCCCTCCCCCCACAGTCACATCAGTCTCTATACAGAGGAGCTTACACTCTAATGTCCCCTCCCCCACAGTCACATCAGTCTCTATACAGAGGAGCTTACACTCTAATGTCCCCTCCCCCACAGTCACATCAGTCTCTATACAGAGGAGCTTACACTCTAATGTCCCCTCCCCCACAGTCACATCAGTCTCTATACAGAGGAGCTTACACTCTAATGTCCCCTCCCCACAGTCACATCAGTCTCTATACAGAGGAGCTTACACTCTAATGTCCCCTCCCCCACAGTCACATCAGTCTCTGTACAGAGGAGCTTACACTCTAATGTCCCCTCCCCCACAGTCACATCAGTCTCTGTACAGAGGAGCTTACACTCTAATGTCCCCTCCCCCACAGTCACATCAGTCTCTATACAGAGGAGCTTACACTCTAATGTCCCCTCCCCCACAGTCACATCAGTCTCTATACAGAGGAGCTTACACTCTAATGTCCCCTCCCCCACAGTCACATCAGTCTCTATACAGAGGAGCTTACACTCTAATGTCCCCTCCCCCACAGTCACATCAGTCTCTATACAGAGGAGCTTACACTCTAATGTCCCCTCCCCCCACAGTCACATCAGTCTCTATACAGAGGAGCTTACACTCTAATGTCCCCTCCCCCACAGTCACATCAGTCTCTATACAGAGGAGCTTACACTCTAATGTCCCCTCCCCCCACAGTCACATCAGTCTCTGTACAGAGGAGCTTACACTCTAATGTCCCCTCCCCCACAGTCACATCAGTCTCTATACAGAGGAGCTTACACTCTAATGTCCCCTCCCCCCACAGTCACATCAGTCTCTATACAGAGGAGCTTACACTCTAATGTCCCCTCCCCCACAGTCACATCAGTCTCTATACAGAGGAGCTTACACTCTAATGTCCCCTCCCCCACAGTCACATCAGTCTCTATACAGAGGAGCTTACACTCTAATGTCCCCTCCCCCCACAGTCACATCAGTCTCTATACAGAGGAGCTTACACTCTAATGTCCCCTCCCCCCACAGTCACATCAGTCTCTATACAGAGGAGCTTACACTCTAATGTCCCCTCCCCCCACAGTCACATCAGTCTCTATACAGAGGAGCTTACACTCTAATGTCCCCTCCCCCACAGTCACATCAGTCTCTGTACAGAGGAGCTTACACTCTAATGTCCCCTCCCCCACAGTCACATCAGTCTCTATACAGAGGAGCTTACACTCTAATGTCCCCTCCCCCACAGTCACATCAGTCTCTATACAGAGGAGCTTACACTCTAATGTCCCCTCCCCCCACAGTCACATCAGTCTCTATACAGAGGAGCTTACACTCTAATGTCCCCTCCCCCACAGTCACATCAGTCTCTATACAGAGGAGCTTACACTCTAATGTCCCCTCCCCCCACAGTCACATCAGTCTCTGTACAGAGGAGCTTACACTCTAATGTCCCCTCCCCCACAGTCACATCAGTCTCTATACAGAGGAGCTTACACTCTAATGTCCCCTCCCCCACAGTCACATCAGTCTCTATACAGAGGAGCTTACACTCTAATGTCCCCTCCCCCACAGTCACATCAGTCTCTGTACAGAGGAGCTTACACTCTAATGTCCCCTCCCCCACAGTCACATCAGTCTCTATACAGAGGAGCTTACACTCTAATGTCCCCTCCCCCCACAGTCACATCAGTCTCTATACAGAGGAGCTTACACTCTAATGTCCCCTCCCCCACAGTCACATCAGTCTCTATACAGAGGAGCTTACACTCTAATGTCCCCTCCCCCCCCAGCACATCAGTCTCTATACAGAGGAGCTTACACTCTAATGTCCCCTCCCCCACAGTCACATCAGTCTCTATACAGAGGAGCTTACACTCTAATGTCCCCTCCCCCACAGTCACATCAGTCTCTATACAGAGGAGCTTACACTCTAATGTCCCCTCCCCCCACAGTCACATCAGTCTCTATACAGAGGAGCTTACACTCTAATGTCCCCTCCCCCACAGTCACATCAGTCTCTATACAGAGGAGCTTACACTCTAATGTCCCCTCCCCCACAGTCACATCAGTCTCTATACAGAGGAGCTTACACTCTAATGTCCCCTCCCCCACAGTCACATCAGTCTCTGTACAGAGGAGCTTACACTCTAATGTCCCCTCCCCCCACAGTCACATCAGTCTCTATACAGAGGAGCTTACACTCTAATGTCCCCTCCCCCACAGTCACATCAGTCTCTATACAGAGGAGCTTACACTCTAATGTCCCCTCCCCCACAGTCACATCAGTCTCTATACAGAGGAGCTTACACTCTAATGTCCCCTCCCCCCACAGTCACATCAGTCTCTATACAGAGGAGCTTACACTCTAATGTCCCCTCCCCCCACAGTCACATCAGTCTCTGTACAGAGGAGCTTACACTCTAATGTCCCCTCCCCCACAGCACATCAGTCTCTGTACAGAGGAGCTTACACTCTAATGTCCCCTCCCCCACAGTCACATCAGTCTCTGTACAGAGGAGCTTACACTCTAATGTCCCCTCCCCCCACAGTCACATCAGTCTCTATACAGAGGAGCTTACACTCTAATGTCCCCTCCCCCACAGTCACATCAGTCTCTATACAGAGGAGCTTACACTCTAATGTCCCCTCCCCCCACAGTCACATCAGTCTCTATACAGAGGAGCTTACACTCTAATGTCCCCTCCCCCCACAGTCACATCAGTCTCTGTACAGAGGAGCTTACACTCTAATGTCCCCCTCCCCCACAGTCACATCAGTCTCTATACAGAGGAGCTTACACTCTAATGTCCCCTCCCCCCACAGTCACATCAGTCTCTATACAGAGGAGCTTACACTCTAATGTCCCCTCCCCCACAGTCACATCAGTCTCTATACAGAGGAGCTTACACTCTAATGTCCCCTCCCCCACAGTCACATCAGTCTCTATACAGAGGAGCTTACACTCTAATGTCCCCTCCCCCACAGTCACATCAGTCTCTGTACAGAGGAGCTTACACTCTAATGTCCCCTCCCCCACAGTCACATCAGTCTCTATACAGAGGAGCTTACACTCTAATGTCCCCTCCCCCCACAGTCACATCAGTCTCTGTACAGAGGAGCTTACACTCTAATGTCCCCTCCCCCCACAGTCACATCAGTCTCTATACAGAGGAGCTTACACTCTAATGTCCCCTCCCCCACAGTCACATCAGTCTCTGTACAGAGGAGCTTACACTCTAATGTCCCCTCCCCCACAGTCACATCAGTCTCTATACAGAGGAGCTTACACTCTAATGTCCCCTCCCCCACAGTCACATCAGTCTCTATACAGAGGAGCTTACACTCTAATGTCCCCTCCCCCCACAGTCACATCAGTCTCTATACAGAGGAGCTTACACTCTAATGTCCCCTCCCCCACAGTCACATCAGTCTCTATACAGAGGAGCTTACACTCTAATGTCCCCTCCCCCACACATCAGTCTCTATACAGAGGAGCTTACACTCTAATGTCCCCTCCCCCCAGCACATCAGTCTCTATACAGAGGAGCTTACACTCTAATGTCCCCTCCCCCACAGTCACATCAGTCTCTGTACAGAGGAGCTTACACTCTAATGTCCCCTCCCCCCACAGTCACATCAGTCTCTATACAGAGGAGCTTACACTCTAATGTCCCCTCCCCCACAGTCACATCAGTCTCTATACAGAGGAGCTTACACTCTAATGTCCCCTCCCCCACAGTCACATCAGTCTCTGTACAGAGGAGCTTACACTCTAATGTCCCCTCCCCCACAGTCACATCAGTCTCTATACAGAGGAGCTTACACTCTAATGTCCCCTCCCCCACAGTCACATCAGTCTCTGTACAGAGGAGCTTACACTCTAATGTCCCCTCCCCCACAGTCACATCAGTCTCTGTACAGAGGAGCTTACACTCTAATGTCCCCTCCCCCAGCACATCAGTCTCTATACAGAGGAGCTTACACTCTAATGTCCCCTCCCCCACAGTCACATCAGTCTCTATACAGAGGAGCTTACACTCTAATGTCCCCTCCCCCACAGTCACATCAGTCTCTATACAGAGGAGCTTACACTCTAATGTCCCCTCCCCCCACAGTCACATCAGTCTCTATACAGAGGAGCTTACACTCTAATGTCCCCTCCCCCACAGTCACATCAGTCTATACAGAGGAGCTTACACTCTAATGTCCCCTCCCCCACAGTCACATCAGTCTCTGTACAGAGGAGCTTACACTCTAATGTCCCCTCCCCCACAGTCACATCAGTCTCTATACAGAGGAGCTTACACTCTAATGTCCCCTCCCCCCACAGTCACATCAGTCTCTATACAGAGGAGCTTACACTCTAATGTCCCCTCCCCCACAGTCACATCAGTCTCTATACAGAGGAGCTTACACTCTAATGTCCCCTCCCCCCACAGTCACATCAGTCTCTATACAGAGGAGCTTACACTCTAATGTCCCCTCCCCCACAGTCACATCAGTCTCTGTACAGAGGAGCTTACACTCTAATGTCCCCTCCCCCACAGTCACATCAGTCTCTATACAGAGGAGCTTACACTCTAATGTCCCCTCCCCCCACAGTCACATCAGTCTCTATACAGAGGAGCTTACACTCTAATGTCCCCTCCCCCCACACATCAGTCTCTATACAGAGGAGCTTACACTCTAATGTCCCCTCCCCCCCACACATCAGTCTCTATACAGAGGAGCTTACACTCTAATGTCCCCTCCCCCACAGTCACATCAGTCTCTGTACAGAGGAGCTTACACTCTAATGTCCCCTCCCCCACAGTCACATCAGTCTCTATACAGAGGAGCTTACACTCTAATGTCCCCTCCCCCACAGTCACATCAGTCTCTATACAGAGGAGCTTACACTCTAATGTCCCCTCCCCCACAGTCACATCAGTCTCTATACAGAGGAGCTTACACTCTAATGTCCCCTCCCCCCACACATCAGTCTCTATACAGAGGAGCTTACACTCTAATGTCCCCTCCCCCACAGTCACATCAGTCTATACAGAGGAGCTTACACTCTAATGTCCCCTCCCCCACAGTCACATCAGTCTCTATACAGAGGAGCTTACACTCTAATGTCCCCTCCCCCACAGTCACATCAGTCTCTATACAGAGGAGCTTACACTCTAATGTCCCCTCCCCCCACAGTCACATCAGTCTCTGTACAGAGGAGCTTACACTCTAATGTCCCCTCCCCCCACAGTCACATCAGTCTCTATACAGAGGAGCTTACACTCTAATGTCCCCTCCCCCCACAGTCACATCAGTCTCTATACAGAGGAGCTTACACTCTAATGTCCCCTCCCCCCACAGTCACATCAGTCTCTGTACAGAGGAGCTTACACTCTAATGTCCCCTCCCCCCACAGTCACATCAGTCTCTGTACAGAGGAGCTTACACTCTAATGTCCCCTCCCCCACAGTCACATCAGTCTCTGTACAGAGGAGCTTACACTCTAATGTCCCCTCCCCCACACATCAGTCTCTATACAGAGGAGCTTACACTCTAATGTCCCCTCCCCCACAGTCACATCAGTCTCTATACAGAGGAGCTTACACTCTAATGTCCCCTCCCCCCCACATCAGTCTCTGTACAGAGGAGCTTACACTCTAATGTCCCCTCCCCCACAGTCACATCAGTCTCTATACAGAGGAGCTTACACTCTAATGTCCCCCCCCCCACAGTCACATCAGTCTCTATACAGAGGAGCTTACACTCTAATGTCCCCCCCCCCCCACAGTCACATCAGTCTCTATACAGAGGAGCTTACACTCTAATGTCCCCTCCCCCACAGTCACATCAGTCTCTATACAGAGGAGCTTACACTCTAATGTCCCCTCCCCCACAGTCACATCAGTCTCTATACAGAGGAGCTTACACTCTAATGTCCCCTCCCCCACAGTCACATCAGTCTCTATACAGAGGAGCTTACACTCTAATGTCCCCTCCCCCACAGTCACATCAGTCTCTATACAGAGGAGCTTACACTCTAATGTCCCCTCCCCCCCACACATCAGTCTCTGTACAGAGGAGCTTACACTCTAATGTCCCCTCCCCCACAGTCACATCAGTCTCTGTACAGAGGAGCTTACACTCTAATGTCCCCTCCCCCCACAGTCACATCAGTCTCTATACAGAGGAGCTTACACTCTAATGTCCCCTCCCCCACAGTCACATCAGTCTCTGTACAGAGGAGCTTACACTCTAATGTCCCCTCCCCCCACAGTCACATCAGTCTCTATACAGAGGAGCTTACACTCTAATGTCCCCTCCCCCACACATCAGTCTCTATACAGAGGAGCTTACACTCTAATGTCCCCTCCCCCACAGTCACATCAGTCTCTATACAGAGGAGCTTACACTCTAATGTCCCCTCCCCCCACAGTCACATCAGTCTCTATACAGAGGAGCTTACACTCTAATGTCCCCTCCCCCACAGTCACATCAGTCTCTATACAGAGGAGCTTACACTCTAATGTCCCCTCCCCCCACAGTCACATCAGTCTCTGTACAGAGGAGCTTACACTCTAATGTCCCCTCCCCCCACAGTCACATCAGTCTCTATACAGAGGAGCTTACACTCTAATGTCCCCTCCCCCCACAGTCACATCAGTCTCTATACAGAGGAGCTTACACTCTAATGTCCCCTCCCCCACAGTCACATCAGTCTCTGTACAGAGGAGCTTACACTCTAATGTCCCCTCCCCCCACAGTCACATCAGTCTCTATACAGAGGAGCTTACACTCTAATGTCCCCTCCCCCCACACATCAGTCTCTATACAGAGGAGCTTACACTCTAATGTCCCCTCCCCCACAGTCACATCAGTCTCTATACAGAGGAGCTTACACTCTAATGTCCCCTCCCCCCACAGTCACATCAGTCTCTATACAGAGGAGCTTACACTCTAATGTCCCCTCCCCCACAGTCACATCAGTCTCTATACAGAGGAGCTTACACTCTAATGTCCCCTACCCCCACAGTCACATCAGTCTCTATACAGAGGAGCTTACACTCTAATGTCCCCTCCCCCACAGTCACATCAGTCTCTATACAGAGGAGCTTACACTCTAATGTCCCCTCCCCCCACAGTCACATCAGTCTCTATACAGAGGAGCTTACACTCTAATGTCCCCTCCCCCACACATCAGTCTCTATACAGAGGAGCTTACACTCTAATGTCCCCTCCCCCCACAGTCATATCAGTCTCTATACAGAGGAGCTTACACTCTAATGTCCCCTCCCCCCAATGTCACATCAGTCTCTGTACAGAGGAGCTTACACTCTAATGTCCCCTCCCCCCACAGTCACATCAGTCTCTATACAGAGGAGCTTACACTCTAATGTCCCCTCCCCCCACAGTCACATCAGTCTCTATACAGAGGAGCTTACACTCTAATGTCCCCTCCCCCCACAGTCACATCAGTCTCTATACAGAGGAGCTTACACTCTAATGTCCCCTCCCCCCACACATCAGTCTCTATACAGAGGAGCTTACACTCTAATGTCCCCTCCCCCACAGTCACATCAGTCTCTGTACAGAGGAGCTTACACTCTAATGTCCCCTCCCCCACACATCAGTCTCTATACAGAGGAGCTTACACTCTAATGTCCCCTCCCCCCACAGTCACATCAGTCTCTATACAGAGGAGCTTACACTCTAATGTCCCCTCCCCCACAGTCACATCAGTCTCTGTACAGAGGAGCTTACACTCTAATGTCCCCTCCCCCACACATCAGTCTCTATACAGAGGAGCTTACACTCTAATGTCCCCTCCCCCCACAGTCACATCAGTCTCTATACAGAGGAGCTTACACTCTAATGTCCCCTCCCCCACAGTCACATCAGTCTCTGTACAGAGGAGCTTACACTCTAATGTCCCCTCCCCCACAGTCACATCAGTCTCTGTACAGAGGAGCTTACACTCTAATGTCCCCTCCCCCCCCACAGTCACATCAGTCTCTATACAGAGGAGCTTACACTCTAATGTCCCCTCCCCCACACATCAGTCTCTGTACAGAGGAGCTTACACTCTAATGTCCCCTCCCCCACAGTCACATCAGTCTCTATACAGAGGAGCTTACACTCTAATGTCCCCTCCCCCCACAGTCACATCAGTCTCTATACAGAGGAGCTTACACTCTAATGTCCCCTCCCCCCACAGTCACATCAGTCTCTATACAGAGGAGCTTACACTCTAATGTCCCCTCCCCCCACACATCAGTCTCTGTACAGAGGAGCTTACACTCTAATGTCCCCTCCCCCACAGTCACATCAGTCTCTATACAGAGGAGCTTACACTCTAATGTCCCCTCCCCCCACACATCAGTCTCTATACAGAGGAGCTTACACTCTAATGTCCCCTCCCCCACAGTCACATCAGTCTCTGTACAGAGGAGCTTACACTCTAATGTCCCCTCCCCCACAGTCACATCAGTCTCTATACAGAGGAGCTTACACTCTAATGTCCCCTCCCCCACAGTCACATCAGTCTCTATACAGAGGAGCTTACACTCTAATGTCCCCTCCCCCACAGTCACATCAGTCTCTATACAGAGGAGCTTACACTCTAATGTCCCCTCCCCCCACACATCAGTCTCTATACAGAGGAGCTTACACTCTAATGTCCCCTCCCCCACAGTCACATCAGTCTCTATACAGAGGAGCTTACACTCTAATGTCCCCTCCCCCACAGTCACATCAGTCTCTATACAGAGGAGCTTACACTCTAATGTCCCCTCCCCCCACAGTCACATCAGTCTCTGTACAGAGGAGCTTACACTCTAATGTCCCCTCCCCCCACAGTCACATCAGTCTCTATACAGAGGAGCTTACACTCTAATGTCCCCTCCCCCACAGTCACATCAGTCTCTATACAGAGGAGCTTACACTCTAATGTCCCCTCCCCCCACAGTCACATCAGTCTCTATACAGAGGAGCTTACACTCTAATGTCCCCTCCCCCACAGTCACATCAGTCTCTATACAGAGGAGCTTACACTCTAATGTCCCCTCCCCCACAGTCACATCAGTCTCTATACAGAGGAGCTTACACTCTAATGTCCCCTCCCCCCACAGTCACATCAGTCTCTATACAGAGGAGCTTACACTCTAATGTCCCCTCCCCCCACAGTCACATCAGTCTCTATACAGAGGAGCTTACACTCTAATGTCCCCTCCCCCCACAGTCACATCAGTCTATACAGAGGAGCTTACACTCTAATGTCCCCTCCCCCCACAGTCACATCAGTCTCTATACAGAGGAGCTTACACTCTAATGTCCCCTCCCCCACAGTCACATCAGTCTCTGTACAGAGGAGCTTACACTCTAATGTCCCCTCCCCCACAGTCACATCAGTCTCTATACAGAGGAGCTTACACTCTAATGTCCCCTCCCCCACAGTCACATCAGTCTCTATACAGAGGAGCTTACACTCTAATGTCCCCTCCCCCCACAGTCACATCAGTCTATACAGAGGAGCTTACACTCTAATGTCCCCTCCCCCCACAGTCACATCAGTCTCTATACAGAGGAGCTTACACTCTAATGTCCCCTCCCCCCACAGTCACATCAGTCTCTGTACAGAGGAGCTTACACTCTAATGTCCCCTCCCCCCACAGTCACATCAGTCTCTATACAGAGGAGCTTACACTCTAATGTCCCCTCCCCCACAGTCACATCAGTCTCTATACAGAGGAGCTTACACTCTAATGTCCCCTCCCCCACAGTCACATCAGTCTCTATACAGAGGAGCTTACACTCTAATGTCCCCTCCCCCACAGTCACATCAGTCTCTGTACAGAGGAGCTTACACTCTAATGTCCCCTCCCCCACAGTCACATCAGTCTCTATACAGAGGAGCTTACACTCTAATGTCCCCTCCCCCACAGTCACATCAGTCTCTATACAGAGGAGCTTACACTCTAATGTCCCCTCCCCCCACAGTCACATCAGTCTCTATACAGAGGAGCTTACACTCTAATGTCCCCTCCCCCCACAGTCACATCAGTCTCTATACAGAGGAGCTTACACTCTAATGTCCCCTCCCCCACAGTCACATCAGTCTCTATACAGAGGAGCTTACACTCTAATGTCCCCTCCCCCACAGTCACATCAGTCTCTATACAGAGGAGCTTACACTCTAATGTCCCCTCCCCCACAGTCACATCAGTCTCTATACAGAGGAGCTTACACTCTAATGTCCCCTCCCCCACAGTCACATCAGTCTCTATACAGAGGAGCTTACACTCTAATGTCCCCTCCCCCACAGTCACATCAGTCTCTGTACAGAGGAGCTTACACTCTAATGTCCCCTCCCCCACAGTCACATCAGTCTCTATACAGAGGAGCTTACACTCTAATGTCCCCTCCCCCACAGTCACATCAGTCTCTATACAGAGGAGCTTACACTCTAATGTCCCCTCCCCCCACAGTCACATCAGTCTCTATACAGAGGAGCTTACACTCTAATGTCCCCTCCCCCACACATCAGTCTCTATACAGAGGAGCTTACACTCTAATGTCCCCTCCCCCACAGTCACATCAGTCTCTATACAGAGGAGCTTACACTCTAATGTCCCCTCCCCCACAGTCACATCAGTCTCTATACAGAGGAGCTTACACTCTAATGTCCCCTCCCCCACAGTCACATCAGTCTCTATACAGAGGAGCTTACACTCTAATGTCCCCTCCCCCCACAGTCACATCAGTCTCTATACAGAGGAGCTTACACTCTAATGTCCCCTCCCCCCACACATCAGTCTCTATACAGAGGAGCTTACACTCTAATGTCCCCTCCCCCCACAGTCACATCAGTCTCTATACAGAGGAGCTTACACTCTAATGTCCCCTCCCCCACAGTCACATCAGTCTCTATACAGAGGAGCTTACACTCTAATGTCCCCTCCCCCCACAGTCACATCAGTCTCTATACAGAGGAGCTTACACTCTAATGTCCCCTCCCCCACAGTCACATCAGTCTCTATACAGAGGAGCTTACACTCTAATGTCCCCTCCCCCCCACAGTCACATCAGTCTCTATACAGAGGAGCTTACACTCTAATGTCCCCTCCCCCACAGTCACATCAGTCTCTATACAGAGGAGCTTACACTCTAATGTCCCCTCCCCCACACATCAGTCTCTGTACAGAGGAGCTTACACTCTAATGTCCCCTCCCCCACACATCAGTCTCTGTACAGAGGAGCTTACACTCTAATGTCCCCTCCCCCCACAGTCACATCAGTCTCTGTACAGAGGAGCTTACACTCTAATGTCCCCTCCCCCACAGTCACATCAGTCTCTATACAGAGGAGCTTACACTCTAATGTCCCCTCCCCCCACAGTCACATCAGTCTCTGTACAGAGGAGCTTACACTCTAATGTCCCCTCCCCCCACAGTCACATCAGTCTCTATACAGAGGAGCTTACACTCTAATGTCCCCTCCCCCCACAGTCACATCAGTCTCTATACAGAGGAGCTTACACTCTAATGTCCCCTCCCCCACAGTCACATCAGTCTCTGTACAGAGGAGCTTACACTCTAATGTCCCCTCCCCCACAGTCACATCAGTCTCTATACAGAGGAGCTTACACTCTAATGTCCCCTCCCCCCACAGTCACATCAGTCTCTATACAGAGGAGCTTACACTCTAATGTCCCCTCCCCCACAGTCACATCAGTCTCTATACAGAGGAGCTTACACTCTAATGTCCCCTCCCCCACAGTCACATCAGTCTCTATACAGAGGAGCTTACACTCTAATGTCCCCTCCCCCACAGTCACATCAGTCTCTGTACAGAGGAGTTTACACTCTAATGTCCCCTCCCCCCACAGTCACATCAGTCTCTATACAGAGGAGCTTACACTCTAATGTCCCCTCCCCCGCAGTCACACATTATTATACATTTATATAGCTCTGACATATACCGCAGTGATGTACAGAGGAGCTTACACTCAGTGTTTTGAGGGTGAAGTAATAATAATAGGCACAGATTGGACGGCGTGTGTGTGATTGTATCGCATACAGCGGCTGTCATGTTGTACACAGACCTAGTGTTGATAGCGGCGTTCTGCGTATCCTCGGGTCAGGTGACCGGCGTTGTCGGCGTTGCAGTTTGTGGGAATATGACAGGTAAAGCGATGTGATTGGTGGACAGATTTGTGATACTCGCAGTAATAAAAGCGGCAGAATTATGTAGAGATTGGAGTTGCAGCCAATGAAATGCGCCGTGACGAATCTGCGAGAGACGATAGATAAATCCCGATGACAGCGCTCCTCGCTCCGACATACTCCGCCATATTATCTATTCAGAGAATAAATCTCTACTACTCCCAACCTGCCGACAGGAATACAAATCCATCCACCCCCCCAGGGTCTTACCACCTGGGTTTAAAGGGGGATTCTACTCAAAGGGGGTGCAGACACAATGACCTGGGGGAGGGGCAGTTTTCTACGGCTCATTCATATTAACATCATACATAATACATGTGATGGAATTATCTTATGCGGGGGTGGGGCTGATAAGCCCCTCTCTGATAGTGAAGTTCAGGTGACAGGTTCTCTTTAGTGAGACATCGGGGTCTATTACAGCTCCGCATTCTGACTGAGTACACGCCGCATCCAATCAGCTTCTTCCCACCAGAGATAGACAGCTCTGAACTCAGAAGTGATCATAGCTGAGCGCTTCCAGGTTCATACTACTCCGGGGAGGTGATAGCCGATCTCCCGCTGACACCCCCATCATCCAAATCCTGGAAAACTGACACCCCCATCACCCAAATCCTGGGATACTGACACCCCCATCACCCAAATCCTGGAATACTGACACCCCATCACCCAAATCCTGGGATACTGACACCCCCATCACCCAAATCCTGGAAAACTGACACCCCATCACCCAAATCCTGGGATACTGACACCCCCATCACCCAAATCCTGGGATACTGACACCCCCATCACCCAAATCCTGGGATACTGACACCCCCATCACCCAAATCCTGGGATACTGACACCCCCATCACCCAAATCCTGGAATACTGACACCCCCATCACCCAAATCCTGGAAAACTGACACCCCATCACCCAAATCCTGGAATACTGACACCCCCATCACCCAAATCCCGGAATACTGACACCCCCATCACCCAAATCCTGGGATACTGACACCCCATCACCCAAATCCTGGGGTACTGACACCCCCATCACCCAAATCCCGGAATACTGACACCCCCATCACCCAAATCCTGGGATACTGACACCCCATCACCCAAATCCTGGGGTACTGACACCCCCATCACCCAAATCCTGGAAAACTGACACCCCCATCACCCAAATCCTGGGATACTGACACCCCCATCACCCAAATCCTGGAAAACTGACACCCCATCACCCAAATCCTGGAAAACTGACACCCCCATCACCCAAATCCTGGGATACTGACACCCCCATCACCCAAATCCTGGAAAACTGACACCCCATCACCCAAATCCTGGAATACTGACACCCCCATCACCCAAATCCTGGAATACTGACACCCCATCACCCAAATCCTGGAAAACTGACACCCCCATCACCCAAATCCTGGGATACTGACACCCCATCACCCAAATCCTGGAAAACTGACACCCCATCACCCAAATCCTGGGATACTGACACCCCATCACCCAAATCCTGGGGTACTGACACCCCCATCACCCAAATCCTGGAAAACTGACACCCCCATCACCCAAATCCTGGGATACTGACACCCCCATCACCCAAATCCTGGAAAACTGACACCCCCATCACCCAAATCCTGGGATACTGACACCCCCATCACCCAAATCCTGGAAAACTGACACCCCCATCACCCAAATCCTGGAATACTGACACCCCCATCACCCAAATCCTGGAATACTGACACCCCATCACCCAAATCCTGGAAAACTGACACCCCCATCACCCAAATCCTGGGATACTGACACCCCATCACCCAAATCCTGGAAAACTGACACCCCATCACCCAAATCCTGGGATACTGACACCCCATCACCCAAATCCTGGAATACTGACACCCCATCACCCAAATCCCGGAATACTGACACCCCCATCACCCAAATCCTGGGATACTGACACCCCCATCATCCAAATCCTGGAATACTGACACCCCCATCACCCAAATCCCGGGATACTGACACCCCCCTCACCCAAATCCTGGGGTACTGACACCCCCATCATCCAAATCCTGGAATACTGACACCCCCATCACCCAAATCCTGGGATACTGACACCCCCATCACCCAAATCCTGGAATACTGACACCCCCATCACCCAAATCCTGGAATACTGACACCCCCATCACCCAAATCCTGGGATACTGACACCCCCATCACCCAAATCCTGGAAAACTGACACCCCATCACCCAAATCCTGGAATACTGACACCCCCATCATCCAAATCCTGGGGTACTGACACCCCCATCATCCAAATCCTGGAATACTGACACCCCCATCACCCAAATCCTGGAATACTGACACCCCCATCACCCAAATCCTGGAACACTGACACCCCATCACCCAAATCCTGGGATACTGACACCCCATCACCCAAATCCTGGGATACTGACACCCCATCACCCAAATCCTGGGGTACTGACACCCCCATCACCCAAATCCCGGGATACTGACACCCCCCTCACCCAAATCCTGGGGTACTGACACCCCCATCATCCAAATCCTGGGGTACTGACACCCCCATCACCCAAATCCTGGAATACTGACACCCCCATCACCCAAATCCTGGAATACTGACACCCCCATCACCCAAATCCTGGGATACTGACACCCCCATCATCCAAATCCTGGAATACTGACACCCCCATCATCCAAATCCTGGAATACTGACACCCCCATCACCCAAATCCTGGGGTACTGACACCCCCATCATCCAAATCCTGGGGTACTGACACCCCCATCATCCAAATCCTGGAATACTGACACCCCCATCACCCAAATCCTGGAATACTGACACCCCCATCACCCAAATCCTGGAATACTGACACCCCCATCACCCAAATCCTGGGGTACTGACACCCCCATCATCCAAATCCTGGGGTACTGACACCCCCATCATCCAAATCCTGGGATACTGACACCCCCATCATCCAAATCCTGGGATACTGACACCCCCATCATCCAAATCCTGGGATACTGACACCCCCATCATCCAAATCCTGGGGTACTGACACCCCCATCATCCAAATCCTGGAATACTGACACCCCCATCACCCAAATCCTGGAATACTGACACCCCCATCACCCAAATCCTGGAATACTGACACCCCCATCACCCAAATCCTGGGATACTGACACCCCCATCATCCAAATCCTGGGGTACTGACACCCCCATCATCCAAATCCTGGGATACTGACACCCCATCACCCAAATCCCGTGATACTGACACCCCCATCACCCAAATCCTGGGATACTGACACCCCCATCACCCAAATCCTGGAATACTGACACCCCCATCATCCAAATCCTGGGATACTGACACCCCCATCACCCAAATCCCGGGATACTGACACCCCCATCACCCAAATCCTGGAAAACTGACACCCCATCACCCAAATCCTGGAATACTGACACCCCCATCACCCAAATCCTGGAAAACTGACACCCCATCACCCAAATCCTGGAATACTGACACCCCCATCACCCAAATCCTGGGATACTGACACCCCCATCACCCAAATCCTGGAAAACTGACACCCCATCACCCAAATCCTGGAATACTGACACCCCCATCACCCAAATCCCGTGATACTGACACCCCCATCACCCAAATCCTGGGATACTGACACCCCCATCACCCAAATCCTGGAATACTGACACCCCCATCACCCAAATCCTGGGATACTGACACCCCCATCATCCAAATCCTGGGATACTGACACCCCCATCACCCAAATCCCGGGATACTGACACCCCCATCACCCAAATCCTGGAAAACTGACACCCCATCACCCAAATCCTGGAATACTGACACCCCCATCACCCAAATCCTGGAATACTGACACCCCCATCACCCAAATCCTGGAAAACTGACACCCCATCACCCAAATCCTGGGATACTGACACCCCCATCACCCAAATCCTGGAAAACTGACACCCCATCACCCAAATCCTGGGATACTGACACCCCCAACACCCAAATCCTGGGATACTGACACCCCCATCATCTAAATCCTGGAATACTGACACCCCCAACACCCAAATCCTGGAATACTGACACCCCCATCACCCAAATCCTGGAATACTGACACCCCATCACCCAAATCCTGGGATACTGACACCCCCATCATCCAAATCCTGGGGTACTGACACCCCCATCATCCAAATCCTGGAAAACTGACACCCCATCATCCAAATCCTGGGGTACTGACACCCCCATCACCCAAATCCTGGGGTACTGACACCCCCCTCACCCAAATCCTGGAATACTGACACCCCCATCATCCAAATCCTGGGGTACTGACACCCCCATCATCCAAATCCTGGGGTACTGACACCCCATCACCCAAATCCTGGGGTACTGACACCCCCATCACCCAAATCCTGGAATACTGACACCCCCATCATCCAAATCCTGGGGTACTGACACCCCCATCATCCAAATCCTGGGATACTGACACCCCATCACCCAAATCCTGGGGTACTGACACCCCCCTCACCCAAATCCTGGAATACTGACACCCCCATCACCCAAATCCTGGGGTACTGACACCCCCATCACCCAAATCCTGGAAAACTGACACCCCCATCACCCAAATCCTGGGATACTGACACCCCCATCACCCAAATCCTGGGATACTGACACCCCCATCATCCAAATCCTGGAATACTGACACCCCCATCACCCAAATCCTGTGATACTGACACCCCCATCACCCAAATCCTGTGATACTGACACCCCCATCACCCAAATCCTGGAATACTGACACCCCCATCACCCAAATCCTGGAATACTGACACCCCCATCATCCAAATCCTGGGGTACTGACACCCCCATCACCCAAATCCTGGGATACTGACACCCCCATCACCCAAATCCTGGAATACTGACACCCCCATCACCCAAATCCTGGGATACTGACACCCCCATCATCCAAATCCTGGAATACTGACACCCCCATCATCCAAATCCTGGAATACTGACACCCCCATCACCCAAATCCTGGAATACTGACACCCCCATCACCCAAATCCTGGGATACTGACACCCCATCACCCAAATCCTGGAATACTGACACCCCCATCACCCAAATCCTGGAATACTGACACCCCATCACCCAAATCCTGGGATACTGACACCCCCATCACCCAAATCCTGGGATACTGACACCCCCATCACCCAAATCCTGTGATACTGACACCCCCATCACCCAAATCCTGGAATACTGACACCCCCATCACCCAAATCCTGGAATACTGACACCCCCATCACCCAAATCCTGGGATACTGACACCCCCATCACCCAAATCCTGGGGTACTGACACCCCCCTCACCCAAATCCTGGAATACTGACACCCCCATCACCCAAATCCTGGGATACTGACACCCCATCACCCAAATCCTGGGATACTGACACCCCCATCACCCAAATCCTGGAATACTGACACCCCCATCACCCAAATCCTGGAATACTGACACCCCATCACCCAAATCCTGGGGTACTGACACCCCCATCACCCAAATCCTGGGATACTGACACCCCATCACCCAAATCCTGGAATACTGACACCCCCATCACCCAAATCCTGGAATACTGACACCCCCATCACCCAAATCCTGGGATACTGACACCCCCATCACCCAAATCCTGGGGTACTGACACCCCCCTCACCCAAATCCTGGAATACTGACACCCCCATCACCCAAATCCTGGGATACTGACACCCCATCACCCAAATCCTGGGATACTGACACCCCCATCACCCAAATCCTGGAATACTGACACCCCATCACCCAAATCCTGGAATACTGACACCCCATCACCCAAATCCTGGGGTACTGACACCCCCATCACCCAAATTCTGGGATACTGACACCCCATCACCCAAATCCTGGAATACTGACACCCCATCACCCAAATCCTGGAATACTGACACCCCATCACCTAAATCCTGGGATACTGACACCCCATCACCCAAACCTGGGATACTGACACCCCCATCATCCAAATCCTGGGGTACTGACACCCCCATCATCCAAATCCTGGAATACTGACACCCCCATCACCCAAATCCTGGGGTACTGACACCCCATCACCCAAACCTGGGATACTGACACCCCCATCATCCAAATCCTGGGGTACTGACACCCCCATCACCCAAATCCTGGGATACTGACACCCCCATCATCCAAATCCTGGGGTACTGACACCCCCATCATCCAAATCCTGGGATACTGACACCCCCATCACCCAAATCCTGGAATACTGACACCCCCATCGCCCAAATCCTGGGATACTGACACCCCCATCACCCAAATCCTGGGATACTGACACCCCCATCACCCAAATCCTGGAATACTGACACCCCCATCGCCCAAATCCTGGGATACTGACACCCCCATCATCCAAATCCTGGGATACTGACACCCCCATCATCCAAATCCTGGAATACTGACACCCCCATCACCCAAATCCTGGAATACTGACACCCCCATCACCCAAATCCTGGAATACTGACACCCCATCACCCAAATCCTGGGATACTGACACCCCCATCACCCAAATCCTGGAAAACTGACACCCCATCACCCAAATCCTGGGATACTGACACCCCCATCACCCAAATCCTGGAATACTGACACCCCCATCATCCAAATCCTGGGATACTGACACCCCCATCACCCAAATCCTGGAATACTGACACCCCCATCATCCAAATCCTGGAATACTGACACCCCATCACCCAAATCCTGGGATACTGACACCCCCATCACCCAAATCCTGGAATACTGACACCCCCATCACCCAAATCCTGGAATACTGACACCCCCATCACCCAAATCCCGGGATACTGACACCCCCATCATCCAAATCCTGGGATACTGACACCCCCATCACCCAAATCCTGGAATACTGACACCCCCATCATCCAAATCCTGGAATACTGACACCCCATCACCCAAATCCTGGGATACTGACACCCCCATCACCCAAATCCTGGAATACTGACACCCCCATCACCCAAATCCTGGAATACTGACACCCCCATCACCCAAATCCCGGGATACTGACACCCCCATCACCCTAAACCCCCCACCTGAAGCCAAGTGAAATGACATCACACATGCCAGGGTGGCGCCATGACGCATCATCCAGGGCCAGATGTGAATATTTGGAAGAGACAGTTTTACTAATGATGTCAGAAGGGAAAATGGCGGCATAGGACCCGTCATGCTGGAATAGAGTGGCGGTTTACATCAGACAGCTCTGGATTGGCTGGGTGGGTGTGTATGATTACATTGGACAGCTCTGGATTGGCTGGGTGGGTGTGTATGATTACATTGGACAGCTCTGGATTGGCTGGGTGGGTGTGTATGATTACATTGGACGGCTCTGGATTGGCTGGGTGGGTGTGTATGATTACATTGGACGGCTCTGGATTGGCTGGGTGGGTGTGTATGATTACATTGGACAGCTCTGGATTGGCTGGGTGGGTGTGTATGATTACATTGGACAGCTCTGGATTGGCTGGGTGGGTGTGTATGATTACATTGGACAGCTCTGGATTGGCTGGGTGGGTGTGTATGATTACATTGGACAGCTCTGGATTGGCTGGGAGGGTGTGTATGATTACATCGGACAGCGCTGGATTGGCTGGGTGGGTGTGTATGATTACATCAGACAGCTCTGGATTGGCTGGGTGGGTGTGTATGATTACATTGGACAGCTCTGGATTGGCTGGGTGGGTGTGTATGATTACATTGGACAGCTCTGGATTGGCTGGGTGGGTGTTTATGATTACATTGGACAGCTCTGGATTGGCTGGGTGGGTGTGTATGATTACATTGGACAGCTCTGGATTGGCTGGGTGGGTGTTTATGATTACATTGGACAGCTCTGGATTGGCTGGGTGGGTGTGTATGATTACATTGGACAGCTCTGGATTGGCTGGGTGGGTGTGTATGATTACATTGGACAGCTCTGGATTGGCTGGGTGGGAGGGTGTGTATGATTACATTGGACAGCTCTGGATTGGCTGGGAGGGTGTGTATGATTACATTGGACAGCTCTGGATTGGCTGGGAGGGTGTGTATGATTACATTGGACAGACTGGGATTGGCTGGGTGGGTGTGTATGATTACATTGGACAGCTCTGGATTGGCTGGGAGGGTGTGTATGATTACATTGGACAGACTGGGATTGGCTGGGTGGGTGTGTATGATTACATTGGACAGCGCTGGATTGGCTGGGAGGGTGTGTATGATTACATTGGACAGCTCTGGATTGGCTGGGTGGGTGTGTATGATTACATCAGACAGCTCTGGATTGGCTGGGAGGGTGTGTATGATTACATTGGACAGACTGGGATTGGCTGGGTGGGTGTGTATGATTACTTTGGACAGCTCTGGATTGGCTGGCTGGGTGTGTACGATTACATTGGACAGCTCTGGATTGGCTGGCTGGGTGTGTATGATTACATTGGACAGCTCTGGATTGGCTGGCTGGGTGTGTACGATTACATTGGACAGCTCCGGATTGGCTGGGAGGGAGGGTGGGTATGATTACATTGGACAGCTCTGGATTGGCTGGCTGGGTGTGTACGATTACATTGGACAGCTCCGGATTGGCTGGGAGGGAGGGTGTGTATGATTACATCGGACAGCTCCGGATTGGCTGGGAGGGTGAATACGGTCGTTCTATTTACCATCATCTATATTTTTTTCCATATTTAGAATATTGAGTCTTGTGGAAGTTTGGTGCTGTCCAAGTCTGGCCCCGAGGGCCGGGAGGCTGAGCTATAATTTTCGATTCTCTAATATGAATATTTCATTGCATGCTTCTCTCCAGAGATCCACTTTATTTATTATCATCTATCGTTAGCGGAAAGACACAAATTAGCGCTCCCCTCCCCCGCCGGTGTAATTGAGAGAGGAAGAAAAGCCGGCAGCTCCCCTGTGACTGGTGCTGATTAAATTATAATCACATTGGATTAATTAATCTATAATATTTGCACTTTATATGAGAGAATGAAATGAGCCCTCAACATAAAGGTTACCGCCAACCGCCGCCGCCGCCGAGCGCTGCGTCTCCGAAGTAAAGGAAAACACGGCGAGAACGAAGCGATACCGATACCAGACAGCCAATTATCAGCAACCCGAAATATGTTCTGAGATGAGGCGGGACAATGCGGCCAAACACTAGAGAGCGAAAACGCAATTCACTCGCAGAAACTGCAACAGAATTAAATGTTTGCTTCACCCTGTACTGTGACCGATGTTTTATATGGAGGCGGAGCTCAGAAAACTCCACCCTGTACTGTGACCGATGTTTTATATGGAGGCGGAGCTCAGAAAACTCCACCCTGTACTGTGACCGATGTTTTATATGGAGGCGGAGCTCAGAAAACTCCACCCTGTACTGTGACCGATGTTTTATATGGAGGCGGAGCTCAGAAAACTCCACCCTGTACTGTAATCAATGTTTTATATGGAGGCGGAGCTCAGAAAACTCCACCCTGTACTGTAATCAATGTTTTATATGGAGGCAGAGCTCAGAAAACTCCACCCTGTACTGTGACCGATGTTTTATATGGAGGCGGAGCTCAGAAAACTCCACCCTGTACTGTAATCAATGTTTTATATGGAGGCGGAGCTCAGAAAACTCCACCCTATACTGTGACCGATGTTTTATATGGAGGCGGAGCTCAGAAAACTCCACCCTGTACTGTAATCAATGTTTTATATGGAGGCGGAGCTCAGAAAACTCCACCCTGTACTGTGACCGATATTTTATATGGAGGCGGAGCTCAGAAAACTCCACCCTGTACTGTGACCGATGTTTTATATGGAGGCGGAGCTCAGAAAACTCCACCCTGTACTGTAATCAATGTTTTATATGGAGGCGGAGCTCAGAAAACTCCACCCTATACTGTGACCGATGTTTTATATGGAGGCGGAGCTCAGAAAACTCCACCCTGTACTGTAATCAATGTTTTATATAGAGGCGGAGCACAGAAAACTCCACCCTGTACTGTAATCAATGTTTTATATGGAGGCGGAGCTCAGAAAACTCCACCCTATACTGTGACCGATGTTTTATATGGAGGCGGAGCTCAGAAAACTCCACCCTGTACTGTGACCGATGTTTTATATGGAGGCGGAGCTCAGAAAACTCCACCCTGTACTGTGACCGATGTTTTATATGGAGGCGGAGCTCAGAAAACTCCACCCTGTACTGTGACCGATGTTTTATATGGAGGCGGAGCTCAGAAAACTCCACCCTGTACTGTAATCAATGTTTTATATAGAGGCGGAGCTCAGAAAACTCCACCCTGTACTGTGACCGATGTTTTATATGGAGGCGGAGCTCAGAAAACTCCACCCTGTACTGTGACCGATGTTTTATATGGAGGCGGAGCTCAGAAAACTCCACCCTGTACTGTAATCAATGTTTTATATGGAGGCGGAGCTCAGAAAACTCCACCCCATACTGTGACCGATGTTTTATATGGAGGCGGAGCTCAGAAAACTCCACCCTGTACTGTAATCAATGTTTTATATAGAGGCGGAGCACAGAAAACTCCACCCTGTACTGTAATCAATGTTTTATATGGAGGTGGAGCTCAGAAAACTCCACCCTATACTGTGACCGATGTTTTATATGGAGGCGGAGCTCAGAAAACTCCACCCTGTACTGTGACCGATGTTTTATATGGAGGCGGAGCTCAGAAAACTCCACCCTGTACTGTGACCGATGTTTTATATGGAGGCGGAGCTCAGAAAACTCCACCCTGTACTGTGACCGATGTTTTATATGGAGGCGGAGCTCAGAAAACTCCACCCTGTACTGTAATCAATGTTTTATATGGAGGCAGAGCTCAGAAAACTCCACCCTGTACTGTAATCAATGTTTTATATGGAGGCAGAGCTCAGAAAACTCCACCCTGTACTGTAATCAATGTTCTATATGGAGGCGGAGCTCAGAAAACTCCACCCTGTACTGTGACCGATGTTTTATATGGAGGCGGAGCACAGAAAACTCCTCCCTGTACTGTGACCGATGATTTATATGGAGGTGGAGCACAGAAAACTCCTCCCTGTACTGTGACCGATGATTTATATGGAGGTGGAGCACAGAAAACTCCACCCTGTACTGTGATCCATGTTTTATATGGAGGCGGAGCTCAGAAAACTCCTCCCTGTACTGTGACCGATGTTTTATATGGAGGCGGAGCACAGAAAACTCCACCCTGTATTGTGACCGATGTTTTATATGGAGGCGGAGCACAGAAAACTCCACCCTGTACTGTGACCGATGTTTTATATGGAGGCGGAGCTCAGAAAACTCCACCCCGTACTGTGACCGATGTTTTATATGGAGGCGGAGCACAGAAAACTCCACCCTGTACTGTGACCGATGTTTTATATGGAGGCGGAGCTCAGAAAACTCCTCCCTGTACTGTAATCAATGTTTTATATGGAGGCGGAGCTCAGAAAACTCCTCCCTGTACTGTGACCAATGTTTTTATATGGAGGCGGAGCTCAGAAAACTCCACCCTGTACTGTACCTGATATTTTATATGGAGGCGGAGCACAGAAAACTCCACCCCGTACTGTACCTGATATTTTATATGGAGGCGGAGCACAGAAAACTCCACCATGTATTGTGACCGATGTTTTATATGGAGGCGGAGCACAGAAAACTCCACCCTGTACTGTGACCGATGTTTTATATGGAGGCGGAGCACAGAAAACTCCACCATGTATTGTAATCGATGTTTTATATGGAGGCGGAGCTCAGAAAACTCCACCCTGTACTGTAATCAATGTTTTATATGGAGGCGGAGCACAGAAAACTCCACCCTGTACTGTGACCGATGTTTTATATGGAGGCGGAGCAAAGAAAACTCCACCCTGTACTGTGACCGATGTTTTATATGGAGGCGGAGCACAGAAAACTCCACCCTGTACTGTAATCAATGTTCTATATGGAGGCGGAGCACAGAAAACTCCACCCTGTACTGTAATCAATGTTTTATATGGAGGCGGAGCACAGAAAACTCCACCCTGTACTGTGACCGATGTTTTATATGGAGGCGGAGCAAAGAAAACTCCACCCTGTACTGTGACCGATGTTTTATATAGAGGCGGAGCACAGAAAACTCCTCCCTGTACTGTAATCAATGTTTTATATGGAGGAGGAGCAAAGAAGACTCCACCCCGTACTGTGACCGATGTTTTATATGGAGGCGGAGCACAGAAAACTCCACCCTGTACTGTAATCAATGTTTTATATGAAGGCGGAGCACAGAAAACTCCACCCCATACTGTAAACCGATGTTTTATATGGAGGCGGAGCACAGAAAACTCCACCCTGTACTGTAATCAATGTTTTATATGGAGGCGGAGCTCAGAAAACTCCTCCCTGTACTGTAATCAATGTTTTATATGGAGGCGGAGCACAGAAAACTCCACCCTGTACTGTAATCAATGTTTTATATGGAGGCGGAGCACAGAAAACTCCTCCCTGTACTGTAATCAATGTTTTATATGGAGGCGGAGCACAGAAAACTCCTCCCTGTACTGTAATCAATGTTTTATATGGAGGCGGAGCTCAGAAAACTCCACCCTGTACTGTGACCGATGTTTTATATGGAGGTGGAGCACAGAAAACTCCACCCTGTACTGTGACCGATGTTTTATATGGAGGCAGAGCTCAGAAAACTCCACCCTGTACTGTGACCGATGTTTTATATGGAGGCGGAGCAAAGAAAACTCCACCCTGTACTGTGACCGATGTTTTATATGGAGGCGGAGCTCAGAAAACTCCACCCTGTACTGTGACCGATGTTTTATATGGAGGCGGAGCACAGAAAACTCCTCCCTGTACTGTAATCAATGTTTTATATGGAGGCGGAGCTCAGAAAACTCCACCCTGTACTGTGACCAATGTTTTTATATGGAGGCGGAGCACAGAAAACTCCACCATGTATTGTGACCGATGTTTTATATGGAGGCGGAGCACAGAAAACTCCACCCTGTACTGTGACCGATGTTTTATATGGAGGCGGAGCACAGAAAACTCCACCATGTACTGTGACCGATGTTTTATATAGAGGCGGAGCACAGAAAACTCCTCCCTGTACTGTGACCGATGTTTTATATGGAGGCGGAGCACAGAAAACTCCACCCTGTACTGTGACCGATGTTTTATATGGAGGTGGAGCACAGAAAACTCCACCCCTTACTGTGACCGATGTTTTATATGGAGGCGGAGCTCAGAAAACTCCACCCTGTACTGTAATCAATGTTTTATATGGAGGCGGAGCACAGAAAACTCCACCCTGTACTGTAATCAATGTTTTATATGGAGGCGGAGCTCAGAAAACTCCTCCCTGTACTGTAATCAATGTTTTATATGGAGGCGGAGCACAGAAAACTCCACCCTGTACTGTAATCAATGTTTTATATGGAGGCGGAGCACAGAAAACTCCTCCCTGTGCTGTAATCAATGTTTTATATGGAGGCGGAGCACAGAAAACTCCTCCCTGTACTGTAATCAATGTTTTATATAGAGGCGGAGCACAGAAAACTCCTCCCTGTACTGTAATCAATGTTTTATATGGAGGCGGAGCTCAGAAAACTCCACCCTGTACTGTGACCGATGTTTTATATGGAGGCGGAGCAAAGAAAACTCCACCCTGTACTGTGACCGATGTTTTATATGGAGGCGGAGCACAAAAAACTCCACCCTGTACTGTGACCGATGTTTTATATGGAGGCGGAGCACAGAAAACTCCACCCTGTACTGTGACCGATGTTTTATATGAAGGCGGAGCACAAAAAACTCCACCCTGTACTGTGACCGATGTTTTATATGAAGGCGGAGCACAAAAAACTCCACCCTGTACTGTGACCGATGTTTTATATGGAGGCGGAGCACAGAAAACTCCTCCCTGTACTGTGACCGATGTTTTATATAGAGGCGGAGCACAGAAAACTCCACCCTGTACTGTGACCGATGTTTTATATGGAGGCGGAGCACAGAAAACTCCACCCTGTACTGTGACCGATGTTTTATATAGAGGCGGAGCACAGAAAACTCCACCCTGTACTGTGACCGATGTTTTATATAGAGGCGGAGCACAGAAAACTCTACCCTGTACTGTGACCGATGTTTTATATGGAGGCGGAGCACAGAAAACTCCACCCTGTACTGTGACCGATGTTTTATATAGAGGCGGAGCACAGAAAACTCCACCCTGTACTGTGACCGATGATTTATATGGAGGCGGAGCTCAGAAAACTCCACCCTGTACTGTAATCAATGTTTTATATGGAGGCGGAGCTCAGAAAACTCCACCCTGTACTGTAATCAATGTTTTATATAGAGGCGGAGCACAGAAAACTCTACCCTGTACTGTGACCGATGTTTTATATGGAGGAGGAGCAAAGAAAACTCCTCCCTGTACTGTAATCAATGTTTTATATGGAGGCGGAGCTCAGAAAACTCCACCCTGTACTGTAATCAATGTTTTATATGGAGGCGGAGCTCAGAAAACTCCACCCTGTACTGTGACCGATGTTTTATATGGAGGCGGAGCACAGAAAACTCCACCCTGTACTGTAATCAATGTTTTATATGGAGGCGGAGCACAGAAAACTCCTCCCTGTACTGTAATCAATGTTTTATATGGAGGCGGAGCACAGAAAACTCCACCCTGTACTGTAATCAATGTTTTATATGGAGGCGGAGCACAGAAAACTCCACCCTGTACTGTAATCAATGTTTTATATAGAGGCGGAGCACAGAAAACTCTACCCTGTACTGTGACCGATGTTTTATATGGAGGAGGAGCAAAGAAAACTCCTCCCTGTACTGTGACCGATGTTTTATATGGAGGCGGAGCACAGAAAACTCCTCCCTGTACTGTAATCAATGTTTTATATGGAGGCGGAGCTCAGAAAACTCCACCCTGTACTGTAATCAATGTTTTATATGGAGGCGGAGCTCAGAAAACTCCACCCTGTACTGTGACCGATGTTTTATATGGAGGCGGAGCTCAGAAAACTCCACCCTGTACTGTAATCAATGTTTTATATGGAGGCGGAGCTCAGAAAACTCCACCCTGTACTGTGACCGATGTTTTATATGGAGGCGGAGCTCAGAAAACTCCACCCTGTACTGTAATCAATGTTTTATATGGAGGCGGAGCACAGAAAACTCCTCCCTGTACTGTAATCAATGTTTTATATGGAGGCGGAGCTCAGAAAACTCCACCCTGTACTGTGACCGATGTTTTATATGGAGGCGGAGCTCAGAAAACTCCACCCTGTACTGTAATCAATGTTTTATATGGAGGCGGAGCACAGAAAACTCCTCCCTGTACTGTAATCAATGTTTTATATGGAGGCGGAGCTCAGAAAACTCCACCCTGTACTGTAATCAATGTTTTATATGGAGGCGGAGCACAGAAAACTCCTCCCTGTACTGTAATCAATGTTTTATATGGAGGCGGAGCTCAGAAAACTCCACCCTGTACTGTAATCAATGTTTTATATGGAGGCGGAGCTCAGAAAACTCCACCCTGTACTGTGACCGATGTTTTATATGGAGGCGGAGCTCAGAAAACTCCACCCTGTACTGTGACCGATGTTTTATATGGAGGCGGAGCACAGAAAACTCCACCCTGTACTGTGACCGATGTTTTATATGGAGGCGGAGCTCAGAAAACTCCACCCTGTACTGTGACCGATGTTTTATATGTAGGCGGAGAAAAGAAAACTCCACCCTGTACTGTGACCGATGTTTTATATGGAGGCGGAGCAAAGAAAACTCCTCCCTGTACTGTGACCGATGTTTTATATGGAGGCGGAGCAAAGAAAACTCCTCCCTGTACTGTGACCGATGTTTTATATGGAGGCGGAGCACAGAAAACTCCACCCTGTACTGTGACCGATGTTTTATATGGAGGCGGAGCACAGAAAACTCCACCCTGTACTGTGACCGATGTTTTATATGGAGGCGGAGCACAGAAAACTCCACCCTGTACTGTGACCGATGTTTTATATGGAGGCGGAGCTCAGAAAACTCCACCCTGTACTGTAATCAATGTTTTATATGGAGGCGGAGCTCAGAAAACTCCACCCTGTACTGTACCTGATGTTTTATATGGAGGCGGAGCAAAGAAAACTCCACCCTGTACTGTGACCGATGTTTTATATGGAGGCGGAGCTCAGAAAACTCCACCCTGTACTGTGATCGATGTTTTATATGGAGGCGGAGCTCAGAAAACTCCACCCTGTACTGTGATCAATGTTTTATATGGAGGCGGAGCTCAGAAAACTCCACCCTGTACTGTGACCGATGTTTTATATGGAGGCGGAGCACAGAAAACTCCACCCTGTACTGTAATCAATGTTTTATATGGAGGCGGAGCTCAGAAAACTCCACCCTGTACTGTAATCAATGTTTTATATGGAGGCGGAGCACAGAAAACTCCTCCCTGTACTGTAATCAATGTTTTATATGGAGGCAGAGCTCAGAAAACTCCTCCCTGTACTGTAATCAATGTTTTATATGGAGGCGGAGCTCAGAAAACTCCACCCTGTACTGTGACCGATGTTTTATATGGAGGCGGAGCACAGAAAACTCCACCCTGTACTGTGACCGATGTTTTATATGGAGGCGGAGCAAAGAAAACTCCACCCTGTACTGTGACCGATATTTTATATGGAGGAGGAGCAAAGAAAACTCCTCCCTGTACTGTAATCAATGTTTTATATGGAGGCGGAGCTCAGAAAACTCCACCCTGTACTGTAATCAATGTTTTATATGGAGGCGGAGCTCAGAAAACTCCACCCTGTACTGTGACCGATGTTTTATATGGAGGCGGAGCACAGAAAACTCCACCCTGTACTGTGACCGATGTTTTATATGGAGGCGGAGCACAGAAAACTCCACCCTGTACTGTGACCGATGTTTTATATGGAGGCGGAGCTCAGAAAACTCCACCCTGTACTGTGACCGATGTTTTATATGTAGGCGGAGAAAAGAAAACTCCACCCTGTACTGTGACCGATGTTTTATATGGAGGCGGAGCAAAGAAAACTCCTCCCTGTACTGTGACCGATGTTTTATATGGAGGCGGAGCAAAGAGAACTCCTCCCTGTACTGTGACCGATGTTTTATATGGAGGCGGAGCAAAGAAAACTCCTCCCTGTACTGTGACCAATGTTTTATATGGAGGCAGAGCTCAGAAAACTCCACCCTGTACTGTAATCAATGTTTTATATGGAGGCGGAGCACAGAAAACTCCTCCCTGTACTGTAATCAATGTTTTATATGGAGGCGGAGCTCAGAAAACTCCACCCTGTACTGTGACCGATGTTTTATATGGAGGCGGAGCACAGAAAACTCCACCCTGTACTGTGACCGATGTTTTATATGGAGGCGGAGCTCAGATAACTCCACCCTGTACTGTGACCGATGTTTTATATGTAGGCGGAGAAAAGAAAACTCCACACTGTACTGTGACCGATGTTTTATATGGAGGCGGAGCAAAGAAAACTCCTCCCTGTACTGTGACCGATGTTTTATATGGAGGCGGAGCAAAGAAAACTCCTCCCTGTACTGTGACCGATGTTTTATATGGAGGCGGAGCACAGAAAACTCCACCCTGTATTGTGACCGATGTTTTATATGGAGGCGGAGCACAGAAAACTCCACCCTGTACTGTGACCAATGTTTTATATGGAGGCGGAGCTCAGAAAACTCCACCCTGTACTGTAATCAATGTTTTATGAGGCGGAGCTCAGAAAACTCCACCCTGTACTGTGACCGATGTTTTATATGGAGGCGGAGCTCAGAAAACTCCTCCTTGTACTGTAATCAATGTTTTATATGGAGGCGGAGCACAGAAAACTCCACCCTGTACTGTAATCAATGTTTTATATGGAGGCGGAGCTCAGAAAACTCCACCCTGTACTGTGACCGATGTTTTATATGGAGGCGGAGCTCAGAAAACTCCACCCTGTACTGTGACCGATGTTTTATATGGAGGCGGAGCTCAGAAAACTCCACCCTGTACTGTGACCGATGTTTTATATGGAGGCGGAGCTCAGAAAACTCCACCCTGTACTGTAATCAATGTTTTATATGGAGGCGGAGCTCAGAAAACTCCACCCTGTACTGTGACCGATGTTTTATATGGAAGCGGAGCACAGAAAACTCCACCCTGTACTGTGACCGATGTTTTATATGGAGGCGGAGCACAGAAAACTCCACCCTGTACTGTAATCAATGTTTTATATGGAGGCGGAGCTCAGAAAACTCCACCCTGTACTGTAATCAATGTTTTATATGGAGGCGGAGCTCAGAAAACTCCACCCTGTACTGTAATCAATGTTTTATATGGAGGCGGAGCTCAGAAAACTCCACCCTGTACTGTGACCGATGTTTTATATGGAGGCGGAGCTCAGAAAACTCCACCCTGTACTGTGACCGATGTTTTATATGGAGGCAGAGCACAGAAAACTCCACCCTGTACTGTAATCAATGTTTTATATGGAGGCGGAGCACAGAAAACTCCACCCTGTACTGTGACCGATGTTTTATATGGAGGCAGAGCTCAGAAAACTCCACCCTGTACTGTGACGGATGTTTTATATGGAGGCGGAGCTCAGAAAACTCCACCCTGTACTGTGACCAATGTTTTATATGGAGGCGGAGCTCAGAAAACTCCACCCTGTACTGTAATCAATGTTTTATATGGAGGCGGAGCTCAGAAAACTCCACCCTGTACTGTAATCAATGTTTTATATGGAGGCGGAGCTCAGAAAACTCCACCCTGTACTGTGACCGATGTTTTATATGAAGGCGGAGCTCAGAAAACTCCACCCTGTACTGTGACCGATGTTTTATATGAAGGCGGAGCACAGAAAACTCCACCCTGTACTGTGACCGATGTTTTATATGGAGGAGGAGCAAAGAAAACTCCTCCCTGTACTGTAATCAATGTTTTATATGGAGGCGGAGCTTAGAAAACTCCACCCTGTACGGTAATCAATGTTTTATATGGAGGCGGAGCTCAGAAAACTCCACCCTGTACTGTAATCAATGTTTTATATGGAGGCGGAGCTTAGAAAACTCCTCCCTGTACTGTAATCAATGTTTTATATGGAGGCGGAGCTCAGAAAACTCCACCCTGTACTGTAATCAATGTTTTATATGGAGGCGGAGCTCAGAAAACTCCACCCTGTACTGTGACCGATGTTTTATATGGAGGCGGAGCTCAGAAAACTCCACCCTGTACTGTGACCGATGTTTTATATGGAGGCGGAGCACAGAAAACTCCACCCTGTACTGTGACCGATGTTTTATATGGAGGCAGAGCACAGAAAACTCCACCCTGTACTGTGACCGATGTTTTATATGGAGGCGGAGCTCAGAAAACTCCACCCTGTACTGTGACCAATGTTTTATATGGAGGCGGAGCTCAGAAAACTCCACCCTGTACTGTAATCAATGTTTTATATGGAGGCGGAGCTCAGAAAACTCCACCCTGTACTGTGACCAATGTTTTATATGGAGGCGGAGCAAAGAAAACTCCACCCTGTACTGTAATCAATGTTTTATATGGAGGCGGAGCACAGAAAACTCCACCCCGTACTGTAATCAATGTTTTATATGGAGGCGGAGCTCAGAAAACTCCACCCTGTACTGTGACCGATGTTTTATATGGAGGCGGAGCTCAGAAAACTCCACCCTGTACTGTGACCGATGTTTTATATGGAGGCGGAGCTTAGAAAACTCCTCCCTGTACTGTAATCAATGTTTTATATGGAGGCGGAGCTCAGAAAACTCCACCCTGTACTGTGACCAATGTTTTATATGGAGGCGGAGCACAGAAAACTCCTCCCTGTACTGTAATCAATGTTTTATATGGAGGCGGAGCTCAGAAAACTCCACTCTGTACTGTAATCAATGTTTTATATGGAGGCGGAGCTCAGAAAACTCCACCCTGTACTGTGACCGATGTTTTATATGGAGGCGGAGCTCAGAAAACTCCACCCTGTACTGTGACCGATGTTTTATATGGAGGCGGAGCTCAGAAAACTCCACCCTGTACTGTGACCGATGTTTTATATGTAGGCGGAGAAAAGAAAACTCCACCCTGTACTGTGACCCATGTTTTATGTGGAGGCGGAGCAAAGAAAACTCCTCCCTGTACTGTGACCGATGTTTTATATGGAGGCGGAGCAAAGAAAACTCCTCCCTGTACTGTGACCGATGTTTTATATGGAGGCGGAGCAAAGAAAACTCCTCCCTGTACTGTGACCGATGTTTTCTATGGAGGCGGAAGAACAGAAAACTCCACCCTGTACTGTAATCAATGTTTAATTTGTAGGCGGAGCACAGAAAACTCCACCCCGTACTGTACCTGATATTTTATATGGAGGCGGAGCACAGAAAACTCTACCCTGTACTGTAATCAATGTTTTATATGGAGGCGGAGCTCAGAAAACTCCACCCTGTACTGTACCTGATGTTTTATATGGAGGCGGAGCAAAGAAAACTCCTCCCTGTACTGTGACCGATGTTTTATATGGAGGCGGAGCTCAGAAAACTCCACCCTGTACTGTGACCGATGTTTTATATGGAGGCGGAGCTCAGAAAACTCCTCCCTGTACTGTGACCGATGTTTTATATGGAGGCGGAGAAAAGAAAACTCCACCCTGTACTGTGACCGATGTTTTATATGGAGGCGGAGCACAGAAAACTCCACCCTGTACTGTACCTGATGTTTTATATGGAGGCGGAGCACAGAAAACTCCTCCCTGTACTGTGACCGATGTTTTATATGGAGGCGGAGCTCAGAAAACTCCACCCTGTACTGTGACCGATGTTTTATATGGAGGCGGAGCTCAGAAAACTCCACCCTGTACTGTGACCGATGTTTTATATGGAGGCGGAGCTCAGAAAACTCCTCCCTGTACTGTGACCGATGTTTTATATGGAGGCGGAGAAAAGAAAACTCCACCCTGTACTGTGACCGATGTTTTATATGGAGGCGGAGAAAAGAAAACTCCACCCTGTACTGTGACCGATGTTTTATATGGAGGCGGAGAAAAGAAAACTCCACCCTGTACTGTACCTGATGTTTTATATGGAGGCGGAGCACAGAAAACTCCACCCTGTACTGTGACTGATGTTTTATATGGAGGCGGAGCTCAGAAAACTCCACCCTGTACTGTGACCGATGTTTTATATGGAGGCGGAGCACAGAAAACTCCTCCCTGTACTGTGACCGATGTTTTCTATGGAGGCGGAAGAACAGAAAACTCCACCCTGTACTGTAATCAATGTTTAATTTGTAGGCGGAGCACAGAAAACTCCACCCTGTACTGTGACCGATGTTTTATATGGAGGCGGAGCTCAGAAAACTCCACCCTGTACTGTGACCAATGTTTTATATGGAGGCGGAGCTCAGAAAACTCCACCCTGTACTGTAATCAATGTTTTATATGGAGGCGGAGCTCAGAAAACTCCACCCTGTACTGTGACCAATGTTTTATATGGAGGCGGAGCAAAGAAAACTCCACCCTATACTGTAATCAATGTTTTATATGGAGGCGGAGCACAGAAAACTCCACCCCGTACTGTAATCAATGTTTTATATGGAGGCGGAGCACAGAAAACTCCACTCTGTACTGTGACCGATGTTTTATATGGAGGCGGAGCTCAGAAAACTCCACCCTGTACTGTGACCGATGTTTTATATGGAGGCGGAGCACAGAAAACTCCACTCTGTACTGTAATCAATGTTTTATATGGAGGCGGAGCACAGAAAACTCCTCCCTGTACTGTAATCAATGTTTTATATGGAGGCGGAGCTCAGAAAACTCCACCCTGTACTGTAATCAATGTTTTATATGGAGGCAGAGCTCAGAAAACTCCACCCTGTACTGTGACCGATGTTTTATATGGAGGCGGAGCACAGAAAACTCCACCCTGTACTGTGACCGATGTTTTATATGGAGGCGGAGCTCAGAAAACTCCACCCTGTACTGTGACCGATGTTTTATATGTAGGCGGAGAAAAGAAAACTCCACCCTGTACTGTGACCCATGTTTTATGTGGAGGCGGAGCAAAGAAAACTCCTCCCTGTACTGTGACCGATGTTTTATATGGAGGCGGAGCAAAGAAAACTCCTCCCTGTACTGTGACCGATGTTTTCTATGGAGGCGGAAGAACAGAAAACTCCACCCTGTACTGTAATCAATGTTTAATTTGTAGGCGGAGCACAGAAAACTCCACCCTGTACTGTGACCGATGCTTTATGTGGAGGCGGAGCAAAGAAAACTCCACCCTGTACTGTGACCGATGTTTTATATGGAGGCGGAGCAAAGAAAACTCCTCCCTGTACTGTGACCGATGTTTTATATGGAGGCGGAGCAAAGAAAACTCCTCCCTGTACTGTGACCGATGTTTTATATGGAGGCGGAGCAAAGAAAACTCCTCCCTGTACTGTGACCGATGTTTTCTATGGAGGCGGAAGAACAGAAAACTCCACCCTGTACTGTAATCAATGTTTAATTTGTAGGCGGAGCACAGAAAACTCCACCCCGTACTGTAAGCAATGTTTTATATGGAGGCGGAGCTCAGAAAACTCCACCCTGTACTGTAAGCAATGTTTTATATGGAGGCGGAGCTCAGAAAACTCCACCCTGTACTGTACCTGATGTTTTATATGGAGGCGGAGCACAGAAAACTCCTCCCTGTACTGTGACCGATGTTTTATATGGAGGCGGAGCTCAGAAAACTCCACCCTGTACTGTAATCAATGTTTTATATGGAGGCGGAGCTCAGAAAACTCCACCCTGTACTGTACCTGATGTTTTATATGGAGGCGGAGCAAAGAAAACTCCTCCCTGTACTGTGACTGATGTTTTATATGGAGGCGGAGCTCAGAAAACTCCACCCTGTACTGTGACCGATGTTTTATATGGAGGCGGAGCTCAGAAAACTCCTCCCTGTACTGTGACCGATGTTTTATATGGAGGCGGAGCTCAGAAAACTCCACCCTGTACTGTGACCGATGTTTTATATGGAGGCGGAGCTCAGAAAACTCCACCCTGTACTGTGACCGATGTTTTCTATGGAGGCGGAGCAAAGAAAACTCCACCCTGTACTGTGACCGATGTTTTATATGGAGGCGGAGAAAAGAAAACTCCACCCTGTACTGTACCTGATGTTTTATATGGAGGCGGAGCTCAGAAAACTCCACCCTGTACTGTGACCGATGTTTTATATGGAGGCGGAGCTCAGAAAACTCCACCCTGTACTGTGACCGATGTTTTCTATGGAGGCGGAAGAACAGAAAACTCCACCCTGTACTGTAATCAATGTTTAATTTGTAGGCGGAGCACAGAAAACTCCACCCTGTACTGTACCTGATATTTTATATGGAGGCGGAGCACAGAAAACTCCACTCTGTACTGTGACCGATGTTTTATATGGAGGCGGAGCTCAGAAAACTCCACCCTGTACTGTACCTGATGTTTTATATGGAGGCGGAGCACAGAAAACTCCACCCTGTACTGTAATCAATGTTTTATATGGAGGCGGAGAAAAGAAAACTCCTCCCTGTACTGTGACCGATGTTTTATATGGAGGCGGAGCTCAGAAAACTCCACCCTGTACTGTGACCGATGTTTTATATGGAGGCGGAGAAAAGAAAACTCCTCCCTGTACTGTGACCGATGTTTTATATGGAGGCGGAGCTCAGAAAACTCCTCCCTGTACTGTGACCGATGTTTTATATGGAGGCGGAGAAAAGAAAACTCCTCCCTGTACTGTGACCGATGTTTTATATGGAGGCGGAGCTCAGAAAACTCCACCCTGTACTGTACCTGATGTTTTATATGGAGGCGGAGCACAGAAAACTCCACCCTGTACTGTGACCGATGTTTTATATGGAGGCGGAGAAAAGAAAACTCCACCCTGTACTGTGACCGATGTTTTATATGGAGGCGGAGCACAGAAAACTCCTCCCTGTACTGTGATTGATGTTTTATATGGAGGCGGAGCACAGAAAACTCCTCCCTGTACTGTGACCGATGTTTTATATGGAGGCGGAGAAAAGAAAACTCCACCCTGTACTGTGACCGATGTTTACAGATTGATCACAGAATGGATTTTGGAATTGATTTGACTTCAGTCAGCGAATATTTTCCAGCATGCGGGTAAATTTTGCGGGGTCTCCACATACCGTGTAATACACAATAGGATTAGGATGGCAGAGCATGCATACACTGCAGATACATGGACCAATCACAGCCCGGGGCTCATCCACATAGGATCGTCTCTATCAGACGCTATAACAGGGAGTCTCGCTGGAGGGACCTGAGTACACAGGGGAAGGGGTCCCCTCTATTATTGTAGTGCTCTAGTAATAGGAAGGGGTCCCCTCTATTATTGTAGTGCTCTAGTAATAGGAAGGGGTCCCCTCTTTTATTGTAGTGCTCTGGTAATAGGAAGGGGTCCCCTCTATTATTGTAGTGCTCTAGTAATAGGAAGGGGTCCCCTCTATTATTGTAGTGCTCTGGTAATAGGAAGGGGTCCCCTCTATTATTGTAGTGCTCTGGTAATAGGAAGGGGTCCCCTCTATTATTGTAGTGCTCTGGTAATAGGAAGGGGTCCCCACTATTATTGTAGTGCTCTAGTAATAGGAAGGGGTCCCCTCTATTATTGTAGTGCTCTAGTAATAGGAAGGGGTCCCCTCTATTATTGTAGTGCTCTAGTAATAGGAAGGGGTCCCCTCTATTATTGTAGTGCTCTGGTAATAGGAAGGGGTCCCCTCTATTATTGTAGTGCTCTAGTAATAGGAAGGGGTCCCCTCTATTATTGTAGTGCTCTGGTAATAGGAAGGGGTCCCCACTATTATTGTAGTGCTCTGGTAATAGGAAGGGGTCCCCTCTATTATTGTAGTGCTCTGGTAATAGGAAGGGGTCCCCTCTATTATTGTAGTGCTCTGGTAATAGGAAGGGGTCCCCTCTATTATTGTAGTGCTCTGGTAATAAGAAGGGGTCCCCACTATTATTGTAGTGCTCTGGTAATAGGAAGGGGTCCCCTCTATTATTGTAGTGCTCTAGTAATAGGAAGGGGTCCCCTCTATTATTGTAGTGCTCTAGTAATAAGAAGGGGTCCCCTCTATTATTGTAGTGCTCTAGTAATAGGAAGGGGTCCCCTCTATTTTTGTAGTGCTCTAGTAATAGGAAGGGGTCCCCACTATTATTGTAGTGCTCTAGTAATAGGAAGGGGTCCCCTCTATTATTGTAGTGCTCTGGTAATAGGAAGGGGTCCCCTCTATTATTGTAGTGCTCTAGTAATAGGAAGGGGTCCCCTCTATTATTGTAGTGCTCTGGTAATAGGAAGGGGTCCCCTCTATTATTGTAGTGCTCTGGTAATAGGAAGGGGTCCCCTCTATTATTGTAGTGCTCTAGTAATAGGAAGGGGTCCCCACTATTATTGTAGTGCTCTGGTAATAGGAAGGGGTCCCCTCTATTATTGTAGTGCTCTGGTAATAGGAAGGGGTCCCCACTATTATTGTAGTGCTCTAGTAATAGGAAGGGGTCCCCTCTATTATTGTAGTGCTCTGGTAATAGGAAGGGGTCCCCTCTATTATTGTAGTGCTCTGGTAATAGGAAGGGGTCCCCTCTATTATTGTAGTGCTCTGGTAATAGGAAGGGGTCCCCACTATTATTGTAGTGCTCTAGTAATAGGAAGGGGTCCCCTCTATTATTGTAGTGCTCTGGTAATAGGAAGGGGTCCCCTCTATTATTGTAGTGCTCTGGTAATAGGAAGGGGTCCCCTCTATTATTGTAGTGCTCTGGTAATAGGAAGGGGTCCCCACTATTATTGTAGTGCTCTGGTAATAGGAAGGGGTCCCCTCTATTATTGTAGTGCTCTGGTAATAGGAAGGGGTCCCCTCTATTATTGTAGTGCTCTAGTAATAGGAAGGGGTCCCCTCTATTATTGTAGTGCTCTGGTAATAGGAAGGGGTCCCCTCTATTATTGTAGTGCTCTGGTAATAGGAAGGGGTCCCCTCTATTATTGTAGTGCTCTAGTAATAGGAAGGGGTCCCCTCTATTATTGTAGTGCTCTGGTAATAGGAAGGGGTCCCCACTATTATTGTAGTGCTCTAGTAATAGGAAGGGGTCCTCTCTATTATTGTAGTGCTCTAGTAATAGGAAGGGGTCCCCACTATTATTGTAGTGCTCTGGTAATAGGAAGGGGTCCCCTCTATTATTGTAGTGCTCTAGTAATAGGAAGGGGTCCCCTCTATTATTGTAGTGCTCTAGTAATAGGAAGGGGTCCCCACTATTATTGTAGTGCTCTGGTAATAGGAAGGGGTCCCCTCTATTATTGTAGTGCTCTAGTAATAGGAAGGGGTCCCCTCTATTATTGTAGTGCTCTGGTAATAGGAAGGGGTCCCCTCTATTATTGTAGTGCTCTAGTAATAGGAAGGGGTCCCCTCTATTATTGTAGTGCTCTGGTAATAGGAAGGGGTCCCCACTATTATTGTAGTGCTCTAGTAATAGGAAGGGGTCCCCTCTATTATTGTAGTGCTCTAGTAATAGGAAGGGGTCCCCTCTATTATTGTAGTGCTCTGGTAATAGGAAGGGGTCCCCACTATTATTGTAGTGCTCTGGTAATAGGAAGGGGTCCCCTCTATTATTGTAGTGCTCTAGTAATAGGAAGGGGTCCCCTCTATTATTGTAGTGCTCTGGTAATAGGAAGGGGTCCCCACTATTATTGTAGTGCTCTGGTAATAGGAAGGGGTCCCCTCTATTATTGTAGTGCTCTAGTAATAGGAAGGGGTCCCCTCTATTATTGTAGTGCTCTAGTAATAGGAAGGGGTCCCCTCTATTATTGTAGTGCTCTGGTAATAGGAAGGGGTCCCCTCTATTATTGTAGTGCTCTAGTAATAGGAAGGGGTCCCCTCTATTATTGTAGTGCTCTAGTAATAGGAAGGGGTCCCCTCTATTATTGTAGTGCTCTAGTAATAGGAAGGGGTCCCCACTATTATTGTAGTGCTCTAGTAATAGGAAGGGGTCCCCTCTATTATTGTAGTGCTCTGGTAATAGGAAGGGGTCCCCACTATTATTGTAGTGCTCTGGTAATAGGAAGGGGTCCCCTCTATTATTGTAGTGCTCTAGTAATAGGAAGGGGTCCCCACTATTATTGTAGTGCTCTGGTAATAGGAAGGGGTCCCCACTATTATTGTAGTGCTCTGGTAATAGGAAGGGGTCCCCTCTATTATTGTAGTGCTCTAGTAATAGGAAGGGGTCCCCTCTATTATTGTAGTGCTCTGGTAATAGGAAGGGGTCCCCTCTATTATTGTAGTGCTCTGGTAATAGGAAGGGGTCCCCTCTATTATTGTAGTGCTCTGGTAATAGGAAGGGGTCCCCTCTATTATTGTAGTGCTCTGGTAATAGGAAGGGGTCCCCACTATTATTGTAGTGCTCTGGTAATAGGAAGGGGTCCCCTCTATTATTGTAGTGCTCTAGTAATAGGAAGGGGTCCCCTCTATTATTGTAGTGCTCTGGTAATAGGAAGGGGTCCCCTCTATTATTGTAGTGCTCTGGTAATAGGAAGGGGTCCCCTCTATTATTGTAGTGCTCTAGTAATAGGAAGGGGTCCCCTCTATTATTGTAGTGCTCTGGTAATAGGAAGGGGTCCCCTCTATTATTGTAGTGCTCTGGTAATAGGAAGGGGTCCCCACTATTATTGTAGTGCTCTGGTAATAGGAAGGGGTCCCCTCTATTATTGTAGTGCTCTAGTAATAGGAAGGGGTCCCCTCTATTATTGTAGTGCTCTAGTAATAGGAAGGGGTCCCCTCTATTATTGTAGTGCTCTAGTAATAGGAAGGGGTCCCCTCTATTATTGTAGTGCTCTGGTAATAGGAAGGGGTCCCCTCTATTATTGTAGTGCTCTAGTAATAGGAAGGGGTCCCCTCTATTATTGTAGTGCTCTAGTAATAGGAAGGGGTCCCCTCTATTATTGTAGTGCTCTAGTAATAGGAAGGGGTCCCCTCTATTATTGTAGTGCTCTAGTAATAGGAAGGGGTCCCCTCTATTATTGTAGTGCTCTAGTAATAGGAAGGGGTCCCCTCTATTATTGTAGTGCTCTAGTAATAGGAAGGGGTCCCCACTATTATTGTAGTGCTCTGGTAATAGGAAGGGGTCCCCTCTATTATTGTAGTGCTCTAGTAATAGGAAGGGGTCCCCTCTATTATTGTAGTGCTCTGGTAATAGGAAGGGGTCCCCTCTATTATTGTAGTGCTCTGGTAATAGGAAGGGGTCCCCTCTATTATTGTAGTGCTCTAGTAATAGGAAGGGGTCCCCTCTATTATTGTAGTGCTCTAGTAATAGGAAGGGGTCCCCTCTATTATTGTAGTGCTCTGGTAATAGGAAGGGGTCCCCTCTATTATTGTAGTGCTCTGGTAATAGGAAGGGGTCCCCACTATTATTGTAGTGCTCTGGTAATAGGAAGGGGTCCCCACTATTATTGTAGTGCTCTGGTAATAGGAAGGGGTCCTCTCTATTATTGTAGTGCTCTAGTAATAGGAAGGGGTCCCCTCTATTATTGTAGTGCTCTGGTAATAGGAAGGGGCTCCCCGCACTCGCTGGGTCCTCTGGACTGGCCCCTGCCCAGCTGCCCATATGCCGGTTCTGACAGTGGAGGACCTTTACCCTGGCTGCAGGTCACCTGTCCACCCACCTCTGCCTTACCAGATGTGACCCCTCTGAGCTGCTGAGGGAGGGAGGCTGAGAATGTATCTTCCCTGAGCGTGTCCAGGAACCCAGTGAGTTAAAGGGGCCCCTGCCTGCTCCTGAGCATGGAGAGTGAAAGGGCCCTCCACCCTGCTACACTGGAATTTTAGAGGTCTGTGAAGGATATGAGGGGCTTCACTCAGACCTCCAGGGTGCTCACTGTACTAAATTTGGGTAAAATTTCTCCCCTGATCTCATACTGAGAAATTCCCATTGTTGTGAACACACAGATGGGAAATGGGGTGAAGCATGCTGGTGGGCCCCGGGGACAGTGCCCCCTATCTGCAGGTACCACCCAGGTGTGACAGGTCTGCTAGAAGCTGCAGAATCTGAAATACAGAAGCAGCTTTAGAATGGAATTCACTCTCTTATTTCTGTGTCGCTCCAGACAACATGCGCCATATCTGTTCCACGAATAATCCGCTTTGTGGGCTTACTCCGAACTCTGGACACTGATTGGTGGAGGGGTCGGTGTAGTGCGGATACGTCCGGTGGCCCCTCAGTAGAGGAGTGCTGTTATGTACAGCAATGGTGGTCACCCAACACTCCTCAGTGTGTGCCCGCCCCCAGACCAACAGAAATGATGTTATTCCAGTATCGCATCATGGGAGGGAAGAACCAAAGACGAGAGACTTCCTTACATTTCACTGAAAACAATAGACAGGGGGCGCCACTATCTAAGTGTAGATTATATTGGACCATATAAAAGAGTTAAAATCCACTCCCATGTTTAGATATAGGACATTTATGGACTTACCCACTGTTATCCCCCTTCCCCCCTCCCCTTCCTCCCCTCTCCCACCTCCTCCCCTCCTTCCTCTCCGCCCCTTTCCTCCCCTCTCCTTCTTCTCTGCCCCCTTCCCCCTCCCCCTCTTCCTCCCCTCTCCCACCTCCTCCCCTTTCCTTCTTCTCCGCCCCCTTCCTCCCCTCTCCTTCTTCTCTGCCCCCTTCCCCCTCCCCCTCTTCCTCCCCTCTCCTTCCTCTTCGCCCCCTTCTTCCCCCTCTCCTTCCTCTTCGCCCCCTTCCTCCCTTCTCCTTCCTCTCCCCCTTCCTCCCCCCACTTCCTCTCCGCTCCCTTCCTCCCCCCCTCCTTCCTCTTCGCCCCCTTCCTCCCCTCTCCTTCCTCTCCGCCCCCTTCCTCCCCTCTCCTTGCTCTCCACCCCTTTCCTCCCCCTCTCCTTCCTTTCCGCCCCCTTCCCCCCCTCTCCTTCCTCTCCGCCCCCTTCCTCCCCTCTCCTTCCTCTCCGCCCCCTTCCTCCCCTCTCCTTCCTCTCCGCCCCCTTCCTCCCCTCTCCTTCCTCTCCGCCCCCTTCCTCCCCTCTCCTTCCTCCCTTCTCCTTCCTCCCCTCTCCTTTCTGCCCCCTTTCCTGCCCCTCTCCTTCTTCTCTGCCCCCTTCCCCCCTCTCCTTCCTCTCCGCCCCCTTCCTCCCCTCTCCTTCCTCCCTTCTCCTTCCTCCCCTCTCCTTTCTGCCCCCTTTCCTGCCCCTCTGCTTCTTCTCTGCCCCCTTCCTCCCCTCTCCTTCCTCCCTGCTCCCTTTCTCCCCCTCTCCTTCCTCTCCGCCCCCCTTCCCCTCCCCTCTCCTTCCTCTCCGCCCCCTTCCTCCCCTCTCCTTCCTCTCCGCCCCCTTCCTCCCCTCTCCTTCCTCCCTTCTCCTTCCTCCCCTCTCCTTTCTGCCCCCTTTCCTGCCCCTCTCCTTCTTCTCTGCCCCCTTCCCCCCTCTCCTTCCTCTCCGCCCCCTTCCTCCCCTCTCCTTCCTCCCTTCTCCTTCCTCCCTTCTCCTTCCTCCCCTCTCCTTTCTGCCCCCTTTCCTGCCCCTCTGCTTCTTCTCTGCCCCCTTCCTCCCCTCTCCTTCCTCCCTGCTCCCTTTCTCCCCCTCTCCTTCCTCTCCGCCCCCCTTCCCCCCCCCTCTCCTTCCTCTTTGCCCCCTTCCTCCCCCTCTCCTTCCTCTCCCCCACCTTCCTCCCCTCTCCCCCCTTCCTCCCCTCTCCCTCTCCTTCCTCTCCGCCCCCTTCCTCCCCACTCCTTCCTCTCCCCCCCTTCCTCCCTTCTACTTCCTTTCTGCCCCCCTTCCCTTCTCCTTCCTCTCCGCCCCCTTCCCCCCCTCTCCGCCCCCTTCCTCCCCTCTACTTCCTCTCTGCCCCTTTCCTCCCCCCTCCTTCCTCTCCCCCCCTTCCTCCCCCTCTCCTTCCTCCCCCCCTTCCTCCCCCTCTCCTTCCTCTCTGCCCCTTCCTCCCCTTCCTCTCTCTCCCCCCCTTCCTCCCCCTCTCCTTCCTCTCTGCCCCTTCCTCCCCTCTCCGCCCCCCTCCCCTCCCCCCCCTTTCTCCCCTCTCCTTGCACCATTTCATTCTTTTTGTCATTACATTTCATACCGCTGATGACTTTCAGTGAGGACTGTCTGTGATGGCCTCAGCACCAATCAGAAAGCAGCTGAAGAATGAATCGATTTGTCGTCTATTTCAGATGGAAATGATAATAATCGGTTTTATAGGAGGGTCATTTCCTGTCCTCGCTGCGTCTTTTATCATTGTCATCCTCCATGTTAGAGATCTATAAGTGTCACATTCTTCCTACAATTATACCTTGTATTCACTTATTACCTTTTGTATTACTTGCCCTTCCCTTTTAGATTGTAAGCTCTTGTGACCAGGACCTGGGAACTCTACTGTCCCCCTTTATATTGTACAGCGCTGCACAAACTATTGGCGCCATATAAATCCTGTATAATAATGAGGGACATTTTCTTCTCTGATTTCGGCACAATGTATGGAAAATACGCACAGAACAATATGGCGTCTCCCACGCCAACCCAGAAACAATGGCCGATCTCCGTATAATGAGGTTCTGGATGAGTACCGAGGACAATAGGCAGGGCAGTGCAGGTACAGCCCACAAGGGGGCAGCAGGAGCCGACTCCCCAGACACCATTCATATGGCCACCAGCAGCCAATCAGCATTGTGCCGGGTGTCCTGCGGGTGACCACAGTAAAGGCGAGATATCATTCATCCCGCAGTCCCCTCATATGTCACCGGCTGACAGCCGCCAGCGTGCCAATTCATTCAATTAGTAATCAATTAGCTTGTTACTATCGCATGTAATGAGCTTTTTATAGAGAGGAGAGAGCAGCTGGTCAGTGATAAAAGTGCCATTAATAAATTGTTCCGTCCCCCCCCAAAACACCGACCCCCCCCAACGTCTGGCGGAATTACTGCGCCTTTTCACATGACAAAACCTCATTTCTCCCCGGAGGGATCCGACCATCAATCCTTCTGTCTGCCCGACACCTCCTCTAATCTATAGGTATTGTACTTCTATATACAGTATAGCTCCGACATATACCGCAGTGCTGTACAGAGAACACCAGAGGAGCTTACACTCTAATGTCCCCTCCCCCACACTCACACACTATTATTATTATTATACATTTATATAGCTCCAACATATACCGCAGTGCTGTACAGAGAACACCAGAGGAGCTTACACTCTAATGTCCCCTCCCCCACACTCACACACTATTATTATTATTATACATTTATATAGCTCCAACATATACCGCAGTGCTGTACAGAGAACACCAGAGGAGCTTACACTCTAATGTCCCCTCCCCCACACTCACACACTATTATTATTATTATACATTTATATAGCTCCAACATATACCGCAGTGCTGTACAGAGAACACCAGAGGAGCTTACACTCTAATGTCCCCTCCCCCACAGTCACACACTATTATTATTATACATTTATATAGCTCCAACATATACCGCAGTGCTGTACAGAGAACACCAGAGGAGCTTACACTCTAATGTCCCCTCCTCCACAGTCACATCAGTCTCTGTACAGAGGAGCTTACACTCTAATGTCCCCTCCCCCACACATCAGTCTCTATACAGAGGAGCTTACACTCTAATGTCCCCTCCTCCACAGTCACATCAGTCTCTATACAGAGGAGCTTACACTCTAATGTCCCCTCCCCCCACAGTCACATCAGTCTCTATACAGAGGAGCTTACACTCTAATGTCCCCTCCCCCCACAGTCACATCAGTCTCTATACAGAGGAGCTTACACTCTAATGTCCCCTCCCCCACAGTCACATCAGTCTCTGTACAGAGGAGCTTACACTCTAATGTCCCCTCCCCCCACAGTCACATCAGTCTCTGTACAGAGGAGCTTACACTCTAATGCCCCCTCCCCCACACATCAGTCTCTATACAGAGGAGCTTACACTCTAATGTCCCCTCCCCCCACAGTCACATCAGTCTCTATACAGAGGAGCTTACACTCTAATGTCCCCTCCCCCCACAGTCACATCAGTCTCTGTACAGAGGAGCTTACACTCTAATGCCCCCTCCCCCACAGTCACACACTATTATTATTATTATTATACATTTATATAGCTCCGACATATACCGCAGTGCTGTACAGTGAGCAGAGGGGTTTTTGGGGACAGTCGGGTGACAGGGAAGGGTTGAGGGCTGTAGAAAGGCAGGAAACTGTTGGAGGCAAAAGATGGATAGGGAGGGTTAGGGGCAGTAGAGGGACAAGTGAGGGTTGGGGCAGTAGAGGGACAAGTGAGGGTTGGGGCAGTAGAGGGATAGTTGGGGGCAGTAGAGGGACAGGGATGAGTTGGGGGCAGTAAAGGGACAGGGAAGGGTTGGGGCAGTAGAGGGATGGTTGGGGGCAGTCGGGGGCAGTAGAGGGACAGGGAAGGGTTGTGGGCAGTAGAGGGACAGTGATGGGTCGGGGGCAGTAGAGGGACAGGGAAGGGTCAGGGGGCAGTAGAGGGACAGGGAAGGGTCAGGGGGCAGTAGAGGGACAGGGAAGGGTTGGGGGCAGTAGAGGGACAGGAAGGGTTGGGGCAGGAGAGGGGCAGGAAGGGTTGGGGGCAGCAGAGGGACAGGAAGGGTTGGGGCAGTAGAGGGACAGGAAGGGTTGGGGCAGGAGAGGGGCAGGGAAGGGTTGGGGGCAGTAGAGGGACAGGAAGGGTTAAGGCAGTAGAGGGACAGGAAGGGTTGGGGCAGGAGAGGGACAGGGAAGGGTTGGGGGCAGTAGAGGGACAGAGAAGGGTTGGGGGCAGTAGAGGGACAAGTAAGGTTTGGCGGCAGTAGAGGGACAGGAAGTGTTGGGGCAGTAGAGGGACAGGGAATAATTGGGGGCAGTAGAGGGACAGTGATGGGTCAGTAGAGGGACAGGGAAGGGTTGGGGGCAGTAGGGAAACATGGAAGGGTTGGGGGTAGTAGAGGGACAGGTATGGGTTGATGGGGACAGTAGAGGGACAGAGAAGGGTTGGGGGCAGTAGGGGAACATGGAAGGGTTGGGGGCAGTAGAGAGACAGGAATGGTTGGGGGCAGTAGGGGGACAGTGATTGGTTGGGGCGGTAGAGGGACAGGGAAGGGTTGGGGGCAGTAGGGGGACAGTGATTGGTTGGGGCGGTAGAGGGACAGGGAAGGGTTGGGGCAGTAGAGGGGAAGGTTTGGGGGAGTAGAGGGACAGGGATGGTTGGGGCAGTAGAGGGACAGGGAAGATTTGGGGGCAGTAGATGGACAGGGAAGATTTGGGGGCAGAAGAGGGACAGTGATGGGTCGGGTCAGTAGAGGGACAGTGAAGATTTGGGGGCAGGAGAGGGACAGTGATGGGTCGGGGACAGTAGAGTGACAGGGATGGTTGGGGGCAGTAGAGGGACAGGAAGGGTTGGAGCAGTAGAGGGACAAGGATGGGTTGGGGGCAGTAGAGGGACAGGGAAGGGTTGGGGGCAGTAGAGGGGCAGGAAGGGTTGGGCGTAGTAGAGGGACAGGAAAAGGTGGGGGCAGTAGAGGGCCATGGAAGTGTTGGGGGCAGTAGAGGGACAGAGAAGGGTTGGGGGCAGTAGTGGGACAGGGATGGTTGGGGCAGTGGAGGGACAGGGAAGATTTAGGGGCAGTGGAGGGACAGGGAAGATTTAGGGGCAGTAGAGGGACAGTGATGGGTTGGGGGCAGTAGAGGGACAGGGAAGATTTAGGGGCAGGAGAGAGACAGTGATTGGTCGGGGGCAGTAGAGGGACAGGGAAGGGTTGGGGGCAGTAGAGGGACAGGGAAGGGTTGGGGGCAGTGGAGGGACATGGAAGGGTTGGGGGCAGTAGAGGGACAGGAAGGGTTGGGGCAGTAGAGGGACAGGAATGGTTGGGGGCAGTAGAGGGACTGGGATGGGTTGGGGGCAGTAGAGGGACAGGGATGGTTGGGGCAGTATAGGGACAGGGAAGATTTGGGGGCAGTAGGACAGGGAAGATTTGGGGGCAGTAGAGGGACAGTGATGGGTCGGGTCAGTAGAGGGACAGGGAAGATTTGGGGGCAGGAGAGATTTAGAGGGACAGGGATGGTTGGGGCAGTGGAGGGACAGGGAAGATTTGGGGGAAGTAGAGGGACAGTGATGGGTTGGGGGCAGTAGAGGGACAGGGAAGGCTTGGGGGCAGTAGAGGGACAGTGATGGGTCGGGGCTGTAGAGGGACAGGTAAGGGTTGGGGCAGTAGAGTGACAGGGATGGTTGGGGGCAGTAGAGGGACAGGAAGGGTTGGAGCAGTAGAGGGGCAGGAATGGTTGGGGGCAGTAGAGGGACAGTGATGGGTTAGGGCAGGAGAGGGACAGGGAAGGGTTGGGGCAATAGAGGGACAGGGATGTGTTGGGGGCAGTAGAGGGATGGTTGGGGCAGTAGATGGACAGAACATGGTTGGGGGCAATAGAGGGATGGTTGGGGCAGTAGAGGGGAAGGGTTGGGGGCAGTGGAGGGACAGGGAAGGGTTGAGGCAGTAGAGGGACAGCGAAGGGTTGTGGGCAGTAGAGGGACAGGGAAGGGTTGGGGCAGTAGAGGGACATTTGGCGGTGTAGATCTTCGGAGCGAGGTGTGAAGGGCTCTTTGTGCCAGGTGGTGAATTGTAGTCAATGACAGTAGAGGGACAGGGATGAGTTGGGGCAGTAGATGTACAGGGATGGTTGGGGCAGTAGAGGGATGGTTTGGGGGCAGTAGAGGGATGGTTGGGGCAGTACAGGGAAGAGTTGGGGCAGTAGAGGGATGGTTGGGGCAGTAGAGGGACATTTGGAGGTGTAGATCTTCGGAGCGAGGTTTGAAGGGCTCTTTGTGCCAGGTGGTGAATTGTAGTCAATGTGCCGGGTGGTGAATTGTAGTCATTGACAGTAGAGGGATGGTGTTGGGGCAGTAGAGGGACATTTGGCGGTGTAGATCTTCGCAGCGAGGTGTGAAGGGCTCTCTGTGCCGGGTGGTGAATTGTAGTCAATGTGCCGGGTGGTGAATTGTAGTTATTGACAGTAGGGGGATGGGTTGGGGGCAGTAGATGTACAGGGATGGGTTGGGGCAGTACAGGGAAGAGTTGGGGCAGTAGAGGGATGGTGTTGGGGCAGTAGAGGGACATTTGGCGGTGTAGATCTTCAGAGCGAGGTGTGAAGGGCTCTGTGTCGGGTGGTGAATTGTAGTCAATGTGCCGGGTGGTGAATTGTAGTTATTGACAGTAGGGGGATGGGTTGGGGGCAGTAGATGTACAGGGATGGGTTGGGGCAGTACAGGGAAGAGTTGGGGCAGTAGAGGGATGGTGTTGGGGCAGTAGAGGGACATTTGGCGGTGTAGATCTTCAGAGCGAGGTGTGAAGGGCTCTGTGTCGGGTGGTGAATTGTAGTCAATGTGCCGGGTGGTGAATTGTAGTTATTGACAGTAGGGGGATGGGTTGGGGGCAGTAGATGTACAGGGATGGGTTGGGGCAGTACAGGGAAGAGTTGGGGCAGTAGAGGGATGGTGTTGGGGCAGTAGAGGGACATTTGGCGGTGTAGATCTTCAGAGCGAGGTGTGAAGGGCTCTGTGTCGGGTGGTGAATTGTAGTCAATGACAGTAGAGGGATGGGTTGGGGGCAGTATATGTACAGGGAAGGGTTTGGGCAGTACAGGGATGGTTGGGGCAGTAGAGGGACATTTGGTGGTGTAGATCTTCAGAGCGAGGTGTGAAGGGCTCTTTGTGCCGGGTGGTGAATTGTAGTCAATGACAGTAGAGGGACAGTGATGGGTTGGGGCAATAGATGTACAGGGATGGATTGGGGGCAGTAGATGTACAGAGAAGAGTTGGGGCAGTAGAGGGATGGTTGGGGCAGTACAGGGAAGATTTGGGGCAGTAGAGGGGTGGTTGGGGCAGTAGAGGGACATTTGGCGGTGTAGATCTTCAGAGCGAGGTGTGAAGGGCTCTTTGTGCCGGGTGGTGAATTGTAGTCAATGACAGTAGAGGGACAGTGATGGGTTGGGGGCAGTAGATGTACAGGGATGGTTTGGGGCAGTACAGGGAAGAGTTGGGGCAGTAGAGGGATGGTGTTGGGGCAGTAGAGGGACATTTGGCGGTGTAGATCTTCAGAGCGAGGTGTGAAGGGCTCTTTGTGCCGGGTGGTAAATTGTAGTCAATGACAGTAGAGGGATGGGTTGGGGGCAGTACAGGGAAGATTTGGGGCAGTAGAGGGATGGTGTTGGGGCAGTAGAGGGACATTTGGCGGTATACATCTTCAGAGCGAGGTGTAAAGGGCTCTTTGTGCCGGGTGGTGAATTGTAGTCAATGACAGTAGAGAGACAGTGAAGGGTTGGGGGCAGTAGATGTACAGGGATGGTTTTGGTTCAGTACAGGGAAGAGTTGGGGCAGTACAGGGATGGTTGGGGCAGTAGAGGGACATTTGGTGGTGTAGATCTTCGGAGCGAGGTGTGAAGGGCTCTTTGTGCCGGGTGATGAATTGTAGTCAATGACAGTAGAGAGACAGGGATGGGTTGGATCAGTAGATGTACGGGGATGGGTTGGGGGCAGTAGATGTACAGGGATGGTGTTGGGGCAGTAGAGGGACATTTGGCGGTGTAGATCTTCAGAGCGAGGTGTGAAGGGCTCTTTGTGCCGGGTGGTGAATTGTAGTCAATGACAGTAGAGGGATGGGTTGGGGCAGTACAGGGAAGATTTGGGGCAGTACAGGGATGGTTGGGGCAGTAGAGGGACATTTGGTGGTGTAGATCTTCAGAGCGAGGTGTGAAGGGCTCTTTGTGCCGGGTGGTGAATTGTAGTCGATGACAGTAGAGGGATGGGTTGGGGCAGTACAGGGAAGATTTGGGGCAGTAGAGGGATGGTGTTGGGGCAGTAGAGGGACATTTGGCGGTGTAGATCTTCAGAGCGAGGTGTGAAGGGCTCTTTGTGCCGGGTGGTGAATTGTAGTCAATGACAGTAGAGGGATGGGTTGGGGCAGTACAGGGAAGATTTGGGGCAGTAGAGGGATGGTGTTGGGGCAGTAGAGGGACATTTGGCGGTGTAGATCTTCAGAGCGAGGTGTGAAGGGCTCTTTGTGCCGGGTGGTGAATTGTAGTCAATGACAGTAGAGAGACAGTGATGGGTTGGGGGCAGTAGATGTACAGGGATGGTTTGGGGCAGTACAGGGAAGAGTTGGGGCAGTACAGGGATGGTTGGGGCAGTAGAGGGACATTTGGTGGTGTAGATCTTCAGAGCGAGGGTGTGAAGGGCTCTTTGTGCCGGGTGGTGAATTGTAGTCAATGACAGGAGAGGGATGGGTTGGGGCAGTACAGGGAAGATTTGGGGCAGTAGAGGGATGGTGTTGGGGCAGTAGAGGGACATTTGGGCAGTGTAGATCTTCAGAGCGAGGTGTTGAAGGGCTCTTTGTTGCCGGGTGGTGAATTGTAGTCAATGACAGTAGAGGGATGGGTTGGGGCAGTACAGGGAAGATTTGGGGCAGTAGAGGGATGGTGTTGGGGGCAGTAGAGGGAACATTTTGGCGGTGTAGATCTTCAGAGCGAGGTGTGAAGGGCTCTTTGTGCCGGGTGGTGAATTGTAGTCAATGACAGTAGAGGGATGGGTTGGGGCAGTACAGGGAAGATTTGGGGCAGTAGAGGGATGGTGTTTGGGGCAGTAGAGGGACATTTGGCGGTGTAGATCTTCAGAGCGAGGTGTGAAGGGGCTCTTTGTGCCGGGTGGTGAATTGTAGTCAATGACTCGGTACATTAACTCTTGGAGGAAGAGCAGAGTCAGTAATGAGGCGATGGGCTTCTGTCTTGTATTCCATTTATCATCCTGTTTGCTGCAATCTCATATCCTTTTTATCTGTAGTGCTCCTGTCACCAGCGCCGGTATAAATCACTCGTCACCCTGTTAAGGGTCAGGGGCTGGCATCATTATTGACAAATTAGGGTCCCTGTTAGTGTCTCCCTGGCTGGCCCTGGAAGTGTTCTCATTACCATATCAATGGCAGAGGAGATAAATTAATAATTAGACCTCTTAAACCCCCTGGACACGCGGTGGAGGGGGTTATCAGTAGATCTCTGGCCTGGGAAATCCGGTCAATAAGACGGACAGAGGAGGATATATGAAAGCTGGAATGGTTTGCTGGTGAATTTCCAGGGGACAATAGGCGCAGCCCTCGCTAATCCGCCAGAATAAACGCCATTTATCGTCCTCGGCTCGCAGATGAAATAAAAAATATTGTCATTGTGATCTGCCGCTCAGCCCAATGAGCTCAATTATACATTCATTGGGGGCGGGTTATCAGCCAGATCTGTAATTTTCTATGTAAATGAGCCATTATCTAGTCATTATGAGGTGCGATCATCCCCTCGGAGGTGATACAATGTATCTGATAGAGGAAATCTTCCCGTCCCTCTGTACATGGGGTACCTTGTATGTTCTGCATCACTGAGCCCCATATTAAAGCTGCACAGACACCGGGAGCACTGCACCATGCCATGTTATTGGTTTTATCAGGACTAGCCCGGGGCCCCTGAGTCCTGCAATCTCATAACCGCTTGGAGCCTCTGAGACTTGGCACCTAATAACTCCAGTGGGCCTCTGAGTCCTGGCATCTCATAACCCTTGGGGGCCCTGTGTCCTAGCACTCCATAACCCCTGGGGGCCCCTGAGTCCTGGCACCTCATTACCCTTGGGGACATCCCTGTGTCCTGGCACTCTATAACCCCTGGGGGCCCCTGAGTCCTGGCACCTCATTACCCTTGGGGACATCCCTGTGTCCTGGCACTCTATAACCCCTGGGGGCCCCTGAGTCCTGGCACCTCATTACCCTTGGGGACATCCCTGTGTCCTGGCACCGCATTACCCCTGGGGGCCCCCTGAGTCCTGGCACCTCATTACCCTTGGGGACATCCCTGTGTCCCAGCACTCCATAACCCCTGGGGGCCCCTGAGTCCTGGCACCTCATTACCCCTGGGGGCCCCTGAGTCCTGGCACCTCATTACCCCAGGGGGCCCCTGAGTCCTGGCACCTCATTACCCCTGGGGGCCCCTGAGTCCTGGCACCTCATTACCCTTGGGGACATCCCTGTGTCCCAGCACTCCATAACCCCTGGGGGCCCCTGAGTCCTGGCACCTCATTACCCTTGGGGACATCCCTGTGTCCCAGCACTCCATAACCCCTGGGGGCCCGAGTCCTGGCACCTCATTACCCTTGGGGACATCCCTGTGTCCTGGCACCGCATAACCCCTGGGGGCCCCTGAGTCCTGGCACCTCATAACCCCTGGGGGCCCCTGAGTCCTGGCACCTCATTACCCTTGGGGACATCCCTGTGTCCTGACACCGTATAACCCCTGGGGGCCCCTGAGTCCTGGCACCTCATTACCCTTGGGGGACATCCCTGTGTCCCAGCACTCCATAACCCCTGGGGGCCCCTGAGTCCTGGCACCTCATTACCCTTGGGGACATCCCTGTGTCCCAGCACTCCATAACCCCTGGGGGCCCCTGAGTCCTGGCACCTCATTACCCTTGGGGACATCCCTGTGTCCTGACACCGTATAAACCCCTGGGGGCCCCTGAGTCCTGGCACCTCATTACCCCTGGGGGCCCCTGAGTCCTGGCACCTCATTACCCCAGGGGGCCCCTGAGTCCTGGCACCTCATTACCCCTGGGGGCCCCTGAGTCCTGGCACCTCATTACCCTTGGGGACATCCCTGTGTCCCCAGCACTCCATAACCCCTGGGGGCCCCTGAGTCCTGGCACCTCATTACCCTTGGGGACATCCCTGTGTCCCAGCACTCCATAACCCCTGGGGACCCGAGTCCTGGCACCTCATTACCCTTGGGGACATCCCTGTGTCCTGGCACCGCATAACCCCTGGGGGCCCCTGAGTCCTGGCACCTCATAACCCCTGGGGGCCCCTGAGTCCTGGCACCTCATTACCCTTGGGGACATCCCTGTGTCCTGACACCGTATAACCCCTGGGGGCCCCTGAGTCCTGGCACCTCATTACCCTTGGGGACATCCCTGTGTCCTAGCACTCCATAACCCCTGGGGGCCCCTGTGTCCTGGCACCTCATTACCCTTGGGGACATCCCTGTGTCCCAGCACTCCATAACCCCAGGGGGCCCCCTGAGTCCTGGCACCTCATTACTCTTGGGGACATCCCTGTGTCCTGGCACCGTATAACCCCTGGGGGCCCCTGAGTCCTGGCACCTCATTACCCCTGGGGGCCACTGAGTCCTGGCACCTCATTACCCTTGGGGACATCCCTGTGTCCCAGCACTCCATAACCCCAGGGGGCCCCTGAGTCCTGGCACCTCATTACCCTTGGGGACATCCCTGTGTCCCAGCACTCCATAACCCCTGGGGGCCCCTGAGTCCTGGCACCTCATTACCCTTGGGGGACATCCCTGTGTCCCAGCACTCCATAACCCCTGGGGGCCCCTGAGTCCTGGCACCTCATTACCCTTGGGGACATCCCTGTGTCCCAGCACTCCATAACCTGTCACTGACAGCTGGACCTTTCTGTTTCCTCTGGGCTCAGCAGTCTGGAGTTGGAAGTGTTAAGAATGTACATTATTAGGGCTCATTTCCTGCACAGTAACATGTTCCTTCACCGGAAGTCCTCCAACGCACCAAGATAAGCATCAGTGGAGGCCAGGCACAGCGCATTCCCTGAACATTGTACACACTGCATTAATGCCGGCGCTATATCCTGCATATGGTGGAAAGAAAACCCATGCTTGTCTCCAATCAGAGGACATCCAGAACACGGACATGATCACAGAGTTCAGAAGATCTACAGAAGAGGAATCTCATGTATGAAGACATGGAGCGAGGTGTGAACAGGCCGTCCCCACCGCGTCCTTCACATGGAGAATGGTTGGATATTGTCTGGGACACGCGGGGGGGGGGGGGGGCGTTCCTTTCCAGGTTACTGTTCCTAAATCCTTTCTTTACAGCGGATAGTTGTTCTCTTCAGTTTTGCACTTATTTGGGTTTCCAGAAATTCTTGGAACCACTATTAGACCTCCCGGCTGCTTGACCCTGGCCAGACCTCCTGGAGTGTAGGATCCTGCACCTCGATCATTGGTTTCTGGTGGGCCCCGTGTAGTGTAGGATTACTGACCTTGGCAGAGCCCCCTATAATTTAGCATCATTGGCCTCCTCAAGGCCCCCTATGGTGTACAGATCCTTGATAACGGAAGGGCTCCCTATAGTATAGGATTACTGACCTTGACAGCGCCTCCTATAGTGTAAGATTATTGGCCTTAGCGGGGCCCCTATAGTGTAAGATTATTGGCCTTAGCGGGGCCCCCTATAGTGTAAGATTATTGGCCTTAGCGGGGCCCCTATAGTGTAAGATTATTGGCCTTAGCGGGGCCCCTATAGTGTAAGATTATTGGCCTTAGCAGGGCCCCTATAGTGTAAGAGTATTGGCCTTAGCGGGGCCCCTATAGTGTAAGATTATTGGCCTTAGCGGGGCCCCTATAGTGTAAGATTATTGGCCTTAGCAGGGCCCCTATAGTGTAAGATTATTGGCCTTAGCAGGGCCCCTATAGTGTAAGATTATTGGCCTTAGCGGGGCCCCTATAGTGTAAGATTATTGGCCTTAGCGGGGCCCCTATAGTGTAAGATTATTGGCCTTAGCAGGGCCCCTATAGTGTAAGATTATTGGCCTTAGCGGGGCCCCTATAATGTAAGATTATTGGCCTTAGCGGGGCCCCTATAATGTAAGATTATTGGCCTTAGCGGGGCCCCTATAGTGTAAGAGTATTGGCCTTAGCAGGGCCCCGATAGTGTAAGAGTATTGGCCTTAGCGGGGCCCCTATAGTGTAAGATTATTGGCCTTAGCAGGGCCCCTATAGTGTAAGAGTATTGGCCTTAGCGGGGCCCCTATAGTGTAAGATTATTGGCCTTAGCGGGGCCCCTATAGTGTAAGATTATTGGCCTTAGCAGGGCCCCTATAGTGTAAGATTATTGGCCTTAGCAGGGCCCCTATAGTGTAAGATTATTGGCCTTAGCGGGGCCCCTATAGTGTAAGATTATTGGCCTTAGCGGGGCCCCTATAGTGTAAGATTATTGGCCTTAGCAGGGCCCCTATAGTGTAAGATTATTGGCCTTAGCGGGGCCCCTATAATGTAAGATTATTGGCCTTAGCGGGGCCCCTATAATGTAAGATTATTGGCCTTAGCGGGGCCCCTATAGTGTAAGAGTATTGGCCTTAGCAGGGCCCCGATAGTGTAAGAGTATTGGCCTTAGCGGGGCCCCTATAGTGTAAGAGTATTGGCCTTAGCAGGGCCCCTATAATGTAAGATTATTGGCCTTAGCGGGGCCCCTATAGTGTAAGAGTATTGGCCTTAGCGGGGCCCCTATAGTGTAAGATTATTGGCCTTAGCGGGGCCCCTATAGTGTAAGATTATTGGCCTTAGCGGGGCCCCTATAGTGTAAGATTATTGGCCTTAGCGGGGCCCCTATAGTGTAAGATTATTGGCCTTAGCAGGGCCCCTATAGTGTAAGAGTATTGGCCTTAGCGGGGCCCCTATAGTGTAAGATTATTGGCCTTAGCGGGGCCCCTATAGTGTAAGATTATTGGCCTTAGCAGGGCCCCTATAGTGTAAGATTATTGGCCTTAGCAGGGCCCCTATAGTGTAAGATTATTGGCCTTAGCGGGGCCCCTATAGTGTAAGATTATTGGCCTTAGCGGGGCCCCTATAGTGTAAGATTATTGGCCTTAGCAGGGCCCCTATAGTGTAAGATTATTGGCCTTAGCGGGGCCCCTATAATGTAAGATTATTGGCCTTAGCGGGGCCCCTATAATGTAAGATTATTGGCCTTAGCGGGGCCCCTATAGTGTAAGAGTATTGGCCTTAGCAGGGCCCCGATAGTGTAAGAGTATTGGCCTTAGCGGGGCCCCTATAGTGTAAGATTATTGGCCTTAGCAGGGCCCCTATAGTGTAAGAGTATTGGCCTTAGCGGGGCCCCTATAGTGTAAGATTATTGGCCTTAGCGGGGCCCCTATAGTGTAAGATTATTGGCCTTAGCAGGGCCCCTATAGTGTAAGATTATTGGCCTTAGCGGGGCCCCTATAATGTAAGATTATTGGCCTTAGCGGGGCCCCTATAATGTAAGATTATTGGCCTTAGCGGGGCCCCTATAGTGTAAGAGTATTGGCCTTAGCAGGGCCCCGATAGTGTAAGAGTATTGGCCTTAGCGGGGCCCCTATAGTGTAAGAGTATTGGCCTTAGCAGGGCCCCTATAATGTAAGATTATTGGCCTTAGCGGGGCCCCTATAGTGTAAGAGTATTGGCCTTAGCAGGGCCCCGATAGTGTAAGAGTATTGGCCTTAGCGGGGCCCCTATAGTGTAAGATTATTGGCCTTAGCAGGGCCCCGATAGTGTAGGATCTTTGTTCTGGGCAGAGGGAAGTAGTGTAGGACTATTGACCTTTGCAGTGTCCCCTGTAGTTTAAGATTACTGATCTTGGCAGAGACCCCGTAGTTTTGGATCTTTGGTCTCGGCAGACACCTTATATACAAGATTATTGACCTCAGCAGGGCCCCCTATAGTGCAGGTTTATTAGTCCTGGTGGTGGAGCCCCCTATAGTTGTAGGATCATGGACCCTTGTAGCACTATCTATAGATCATTGGCCCCCTGCCGTGCTCTTTATAAGGCCCACATAATGTAGCATCCATGGCCTCAGCAGGATCCCCTGTGCTGTAGGATTATTCCCCTGGGCAGGGCCCATATAGTGTAGGATCATTGGCCCTGCTCCCCCCCCCCCCCCATAATATAGGATTCTTGACCCTATCAGCACAGCAGTGTTCTATATAGGGCACCTATAAGATGGGATCATTGGCCCCAGCAGCCCTCTATATAGGGTCCCTATAATATTAGATCATTGACCCCAGCAGCACTCTATATAGGGCCCCTATAATATTAGATCATTGACCCCAGCAGCCCTCTATATAGGGTCCCTATAATATTAGATCATTGACCCCAGCAGCACTCTATATAGGACCCCTAAAATATGGAATCATTGGCCCCAGCAAAGCTCTCTATAGTATAAGACCATTGGCCCCAGCAGCCCTCTATATAGGGCCCCTATAATATTAGACCATTTACCCCAGCAGCACTCTATATAGGGCCCCTATAAGATGGGATCATTGACCCCAGCAGCCCTCTATATAGGGCCCCTATAATATTAGATCATTGGCTCCAGCAGCCCTCTATATAGGGCCCCTATAATATTAGATCATTGGCCCCAGCAGCCCTCTATATAGGGGCCCTATAATATTAGATCATTGGCCCCAGCAGCACTCTATATAGGGCCCCTATAATATTAGATCATTGGCCCCAGCAGCACTCTATATAGGGCCCCTATAATATTAGATCATTAGCCCCAGCAGCCCTCTATATAGGGTCCCTATAATATTAGATCATTGACCCCAGCAGCACTCTATATAGGGCCCCTATAATATTAGATCATTGGCCCCAGCAGCCTTCTATATAGGGCCCCTATAATATTAGATCATTGGCCCCAGCAGCCCTCTATATAGGGCCCCTATAAGATGGGATCATTGGCCCCAGCAACCCTCTATATAGGGGCCCTATAATATTAGATCATTGACTCCAGCAGCCCTCTATATAGGGCCCCTATAATATTGGATCATTGACCCAGCAGCACTCTATATAGGGCCCCTATAATATTGGATCATTGACCCAGCAGCACTCTATATAGGGCCCCTATAAGATGGGATCATTGGCCCCAGCAGCCCTCTATATAGGGTCCCTATAATATTAGATCATTGGCCCCAGCAGCACTCTATATAGGGGCCCCTGACCTCGGGCCCGGTCTTATAACAGAAGCTGTAGCTGCCCATCCTCCCCTGTCCATGATTCCAGCCTTGCGGAGGGATTGGCGGGATCGCTCTTCGCGGTGCGGTTGGAATAATCGTGTTTACTTTGAGTATTTTCTATAGAAGATCCGTCTTTTCTTTTATCTGCAATATTAAAATCAATTAAGAGCGTCGGATCCCGATATACACCAGAGCTTCACCTGACGAGGATTTTTATCTTAATTATCTCAGGAATTTGCACTGCTCTGATTTAATTCAATTTGCATGCATGGCAAAGCCTTGTTAAAGGTAATAATATTACATGTGTCAGTGGCGGGCGAGTGAAGATTTTATCACCGGAAACGCTCGACGCCGCTGTGCGCAGATCTGCAATATTGTCTTCTAATTAGAGAAACACAAAGGACATCCATTGTCTGCGCGGCTTTGTATCTCTTTGTTGCCCAATTCTCAGTAGAGATGGATTTGGCGCTCGCCGTGCGCACGGCTGTGATATATTCTTGTCACACGGAGAATGCCGAGCACGCCGCGCCACGCTTTATGATTTATTTCACGTTATGATTCTGAGTACAAAAAATGGAGGATTGATAAAGCGTCATCAGTGTACCGATCTCCATAAACCGCGCCGGATCTTCTGTAAGATCTCAGGGCTCATTCACATTGTGTTACACCTCCCCCGTCTCTGGGCTGCGGGGCAAAAATACCCCATCATTCTTTTCTGTGTTTTAGTGCGACAAAGTGAAAAAATGTCATCAGCACACCAAGGATTCCTCAGAAGGATCCAAAGCTTCATTCACACGATCGCTCGGTCACATGATCGCACGGGTACACGTACGGCAACGTTTCAGAGCCACACAGGGCCCCTTCATCAGGCAAGTGCGTTGGAGGGCCCATATAAATCAATGACAACTCATCAAAACGCATAGAACACGAAAATTGTCACATTGGTGTCACAAGCCTTGGCCATTGGATGTGAACAATCCAAATCTTAACTCTACCAACATACACACATCGATCGACATGAGCCCTCAATGATATGATGGGATGTGCCATCCAATCAGAAGGATCAACCATTGGATCATCCAGTCACATGGGTGCCAGTCCTGCTTTGTCATTGGAGCGCTCCACCCCCCTTCCCATATACCGATTGTACAATCTGCATTATAGCCATTTGATATACTATTATTATTCTATACATTATTATTATTATTATTATTATATACATTGTATACATTATATTATTATTATTATATACATTGTATACATTATATTATTATTATTATATGCATTGTATACATTATATTATTATTATTATATACATTGTATACATTATATTATTATTATTATATACATTGTATACATTATATTATCGTTATTATATACATTGTATACATTATATTATTATTATTATATACATTGTATACATTATATTATTATTATTATATACATTGTATACATTATATTATCGTTATTATATACATTGTATACATTATGTGCATTGATGGAGATTTACTAGAACTGGGTCACACAAAATCTGCTGCAGCTCTGCATAGTAACCAATCAGTTTCTAACTTCCGCTTGATCAATGAAGCTTTGTCAATAAAACCTGGAAGCTGATTGGTTACTATGCAGAGCTGCAGCAGAATTAGTAACTCCTCCCATTGTGTACAATGTATTATTATTATGATATACATTGTTTTGGGCAGCACAGTGGCTGAGTGGTTGGCACTTCCCCCTGGCAGCACTGGCATTGTTGGTTTGAATCCCAGCCATGGCACTACCTGCATGGAGTTTGCATGTTCTCCCTGTGTTGGGTTTCCTCTGGATACTCCGGTTTTCTCCCACACTCCAAAGACATGCTGGGAGAGTAATTGGTGTGTCGGGGTGTTGGAGTGTCGGGTTACAGGGGTGTCGGAGTGGCAGAGTTGCAGTGTGTCGGAGTGTCGGGTTGTCGGAGTGTCGGGGTGTTGGAGTTGCAGTGTGTCGGGGTGTCGGGTTGTCCGGGTGTCGGGTTGTCAGAGTGTCGGAGTGTCGGAGTGTCGGAGTGTCGGGGTGTCGGAGTGTCGGGTTGTCAGAGTGTCGGGGTGTCGGAGTGTCGGAGTGTCGGGTTGTCAGAGTGTCGGGTTGTCAGAGTGTCGGGTTGTCAGAGTGTCGGGGTGTCGGAGTGTCCGGGTGTCGGGTTGTCAGAGTGTCGGGTTGTCGGAGTGTCGGGGTGTCGGAGTTGCAGTGTGTCGGGGTGTCGGAGTGTCCGGGTGTCGGGTTGTCGGACTGTCGGGGTGTCGGAGTGTCGGGTTGTCAGAGTGTTGGGTTGTCGGAGTGTCGGGGTGTCGGGGTGTCGAAGTGTCGGGTTGTCGGGGTGTCGGAGTGTCAGGGTGTCGGGGTGTCGGAGTTTAGGGGTATCAAAGTGCCGCCATACATGGGACAGACAGCGGAGTGTATGGCAGGATTCTCTGCGGGTCGGTTGCACAATCCTCATGGCTCGGGGTCCCATCCATCCAGAGGACGAGCCGTATCCGCCATATATTCAGCCTGAGGATTGGCCGCGGACTGCGCAGGGTTAATGCGGATTCCTATTGCGAGTTTTGCTCCGTCTGCTCGGCACTGATAAAGCGTCTTGTAGAATTGTCAGTTGTGGGCGGAGTTTACACGAGTCTTCTGGGGCTGCAGATGTGTGAGGCGGGAGTGAGGTGACAGCGCAGCGCCGGGACAAAGCAAATGGCAAAATCATTGTGTAATTATGGACGCCCCGGCCGGCTGTGCACTAAGAAAGGTCAGGACCAATCATGCCCCTCCCCCGCTACATCCACCTATGATGTGCAGCGAGGGAGGTGAGACTCCTCAGTTATAGCCGCAATACTGCAAGAAGAACCTGCCATGATATGGAGGGAGAACATGCCGACTCTCCGTATACAGCCGATTATATACTGTATACTCCCCGACTCTCCGTATACAGCCCGATTATATACTGTATACTCCCCGACTCTCCGTATACAGCCCGATTATATACTGTATACTCCCCGACTCTCCGTATACAGCCCGATTATATACTGTATACTCCCCGACTCTCCGTATACACCCTGATTATATACTATATACACCCCGACTCTCCGTATACACCCTGATTATATACTATATACTCCCCGTCTCTCCGTATACACCCTGATTATATACTATATACACCCCGACTCTCCGTATACACCCTGATTATATACTATATACTCCCCGTCTCTCCGTATACAGCCCGATTATATACTATATACTCCCCGACTCTCTGTATACACCCTGATTATATACTATATACTCCCCGTCTCTCCGTATACAGCCCGATTATATACTATATACTCCCCGACTCTCTGTATACACCCTGATTATATACTATATACACCCCGACTCTCCGTATACACCCTGATTATATACTATATACTCCCCGTCTCTCCGTATACAGCCCGATTATATACTGTATACTCCCCGACTCTCTGTATACACCCTGATTATATACTGTATACTCCCCGACTCTCCGTATACACCCTGATTATATACTATATACACCCCGACTCTCCGTATACAGCCTGATTATATACTGTATACTCCCCGACTCTCCGTATACAGCCCGATTATATACTGTATACTCCCCGACTCTCTGTATACACCCTGATTATATACTATATACACCCGACTCTCCGTATACACCCTGATTATATACTGTATACACCCCGACTCTCTGTATACACCCTGATTATATACTGTATACACCCCGACTCTCTGTATACACCCTGATTATATACTATATACACCCGACTCTCCGTATACACCCTGATTATATACTGTATACTCCCCGACTCTCCGTATACACCCTGATTATATTCTGTATACACCCCGACTCTCTGTATACACCCTGATTATATACTGTATACACCCCGACTCTCTGTATACACCCTGATTATATACTGTATACACCCCGACTCTCTGTATACACCCTGATTATATACTATATACACCCCGACTCTCCGTATACACCCTGATTATATACTGTATACTCCCCGACTCTCCGTATACAGCCTGATTATATACTGTATACACCCGACTCTCTGTATACAGCCCGATTATATACTGTATACTCCCTGATTATATACTGTATACACCCGACTCTCCTTATACAGCCTGATTATATACTGTATACTTCCAGACTCTCCGTATACACCCTAATTATATACTATATACACCCGACTCTCTGTATACACCCTGATTATATACTATATACACCCGACTCTCTGTATACACCCTGATTATATACTATATACACCCGACTCTCTGTATACACCCTGATTATATACTATATACACCCGACTCTCTGTATACACCCTGATTATATACTATATACACCCCGACACTCTGTATACACCCTGATTATATACTATATACACCCCGACACTCTGTATACACCCTGATTATATACTGTATACACCCCGACACTCTGTATACACCCTGATTATATACTGTATACACCCCGACTCTCCGTATACAGCCCGATTATATACTGTATACACCCGACTCTCTGTATACACCCTGAATATATACTGTATACTTTATCTGTATAAACTCAGAACATCTGTATACACCCTGAATTTCTGTGCACAGTCTGATTCAGTATATATACACTGACTGTATACACCCTAACTCTCTTTATACTCTCTGACATTCTGTATACACTCCAACTCTTTATATATACCCCAATTCTCTGTATATACTCTGACTCTCTGTATATGCCTCAGCTTGCACCCTGACTCTATATACACTCCATGCTTTGTATACAGGTCGATTCTCTGTATACACTACAACTTTTCTAAACAGAGAAGTCATCTCTGTGGAGGTGTGTTCCTAATGGCCCTGAAGAAAGAGGTCGTCTCTGCGGTAGTGTGTTCTTAATGGCCCTGAAGAAAGAGGTTGTCTCTGCAGAGGTTTGTTCTTAATGTCTCTAAAGGAAGAGGTCGTCTCTGCGGAAGTGTGTTCTTAATGGCCCTAAAGGAAGAGGTCATCTCTGTGGAGGTGTGTTCTTAATGTCCATAAAGGAAGAGGTCATCTCTGTGGAGGTGTGTTCTTAATGTCCATAAAGAAAGAGGTCATCTCTGTGGAGGTGTGTTCCTAATGGCCCTAAAGGAAGAGGTTGTCTCGTGGAGGTGTGTTCTTAATGGCCCTAAAGGAAGAGGTCATCTCTGCAGAGGTGTGTTCTTAATGGCCCTAAAGGAAGAGGTCATGTCATGGACATACTACTTCCAGACCTGCAACAGGGCTCAGGCGCATCCCCACCAACAGGTTCCCAGTAACGAACAGGTGTACGCCAATGCGCATGCGCCGATCGTGCGCGCGTGCACAGTGACGCGGCTTTGGCGCCCAGTGGCCTTTAAGAGGGGCTTCCACCATTCAGCTCTTGCTGTCTGATCTGCAGCTCCACCTGTGACCTGTTCCTGTAATCTGCATCCGATCACCTTCTGACTTGCCTGTCTGACCACGCTGCTGTCTCCAATCCTGAACCTTGGCTTTCCTTGACCCTGATCCTGTTTACCTGCCTGCCTGATCTCCTGCTACCAGAACCAGCCTGAACTTGACCATTCCTTGCCTGCAGATTCTGTTGAACTGATCCGCTGTGTATGACCCGGCTTGTCTGACCTTGCTTCTGCCTGCTGTGTGCACCCTGCTGACCTGCATCCAGCTTACCTGCATCCTGCTGACCTGCATCCAGCTCACCTGCACCCTGCTGACCTGCATCCTGCTGACCTGCATCCTGCTGACCTGCATCCAGCTTACCTGCACCCTGCTGACCTGCATCCAGCTCACCTGCACCCTGCTGACCTGCATCCAGCTCACCTGCACCCTGCTGACCTGCATCCAGCTTACCTGCAGCCTGCTGACCTGCATCCAGCTTGCCTGCACCTGGCACCCCAGCCAGTTCCAGTGCCTCCCAGTGGACATCATCTCCAGTTCCAGAGAATCCACCAGGCACTCATACCCCACTGTGCTCCTACGGTCACTGTCCTAAACTCCAGTGAACTGGGAACCAGGGCTGTACGAGAGGTCACCCTCTGCACGTCAGGCTCGCATATGAGGTACGTGTCAGGTCACTCTGCGGAGGTGTGTTCTTAATGTCTCTAAAGGGAGGGGTCATATCTGCAGAGGTGTGTTCTTAATGGCCCTCAAGGGAAAGTCTTTTCTGCAGAGGTGTGTTTTTAATGGCCCTAAAGGGGAAGTCTTTTCTACAGAGGTGTGTTCTTAATGGCCCTAAAGGGGGAGGTCTTTTCTGCAGAGGTGTGTTCTTAATGGCCCTAAAGGGGGAGGTCTTTTCTGCAGAGGTGTGTTTTTAATGGCTCTAAAGGGAATAGGTCATCTCTGCAGAGGTGTGTTCTTAATGTCCCAAAGGGGATGGGTCATCTCTGCAGAGGTGTGTTCTTCTCTTCTCAAAATATGGGACGACGCCCTCGAAGCAGCAGATGACGGGGAACCGAGTCTTCTGGTACTGTTAGACCTCAGTGCAGCATTCGATACAGTGGACCACAATACTCTACTTGTCCGCCTCTCAGAAGTTGCAGGAGCCACAGATTCTGCCCTAAAATGGTTTACATCCTTCTTAGAGAATCGCTCTCAGACAGTGAAACTGGGAACATTCACCTCGGAATCTCGGGCAGTCTCCTGTGGAGTCCCTCAGGGCTCACCCTTGTCACCAGTGCTATTTAACATCTACATCCGCCCGCTTCTCAATATCATCAGGAAAACGGACCTCTGCTTCCACTCATACGCAGACGACACCCAACTCTACCTTCGCATTAATGGACAAAAAGATCATCATCAGCAACTACAGAAATGCCTCACTTTAATCAATGACTGGATGACCGCTAGCTCCCTCAAACTTAACGAATCAAAAACAGAACTTCTTCTCCTGCAAGCCAACAAAAATTCCAAAATTAAGACTCCGTGGACACCACCCCCCATCCTCGGACAGACCATCTCGCCCAGCACCAAAGTCAAGAGTCTCGGAGTCATCTTTGACTCAGGAATGACAATGGATGCACAAATAGGATCGGTGGTGAGCGGATCCCACCACCTCCTCCGCCTGCTTCGCAGACTCATCCCCTTCATCCCAGAAGAGGACAAAGCGGCAGTTGTGGGAACGATCATCAATTCCCGACTCGACTACGCAAATTCCCTCTACGTAGGTCTACCCCAATATCAGCTTGCGCGCTTGCAACTCATGCAGAACACGGCGGCAAGACTGTTAACAGGAAAAAAGCCCTGGGAATCCATCTCCCCATCCCTAAAAAGCCTACATTGGCTAACTGTGAAGAACCGGATCATATTCAAGACCCTCTGCCTCACCCATAAATGCATACAAGGAAACGCTCCGCAATATCTCCGGGAAAAAATAAAACACTACACACCGATTCGCAGTCTTCGATCAGCTAACCAAAACCTCCTCCTCATTCCCAAATACCGCTACAAAGCAAAGGGAGAACGTAGATTTGCAGTCCAAGGACCTCGCCTATGGAATGCTCTCCCAACCAACCTCCGCATGGAAGAAAACCACCAGGCCTTCAGGAAAAAACTAAAGACCTTCCTTTTCTAGAAGCTGGCTACAGAGAATACATCTAGCGCCTTGAGGCGATTCAGTTCGCAATTGCAGCGCTCTACAAATCATTCATTCATTCATTCATTCATTCATTCATTCATTAATGGCCCTAAAGGAAGAGGTCGTCTCTGCAGAGGTTTGTTCTTAATGGCCCTAAAGGAATAAGTCATCTCTGTGGAGGTGTGTTCTTAATGGCCCTAAAGGAAGAGGTTGTCTCTGCGGAGGTGTGTTCTTAATGGCCCTAAAGGAAGAGGTCGTCTCTGCGGAGGTGTGTTCTTAATGGCCCTAAAGGAAGAGGTTGTCTCTGCGGAGGTGTGTTCTTAATGTCTCTAAAGGAAGAGATCGTCTCTGTGGAGGTGTGTTCTTAATGTCTCTAAAGGAAGAGGTCATCTCTGCGGAGGTGTGTTCTTAATGTCTCTAAAGGAAGAGGTCATCTCTGCGGAGGTGTGTTCTTAATGTCTCTAAAGGAAGAGGTTGTCTCTGCGGAGGTGTGTTCTTAATGGCCCTAAAGGAAGAGATCGTCTCTGCGGAGGTGTGTTCTTAATGTCTCTAAAGGAAGAGGTTGTCTCTGCGGAGGTGTGTTCTTAATGGCCCTAAAGGAAGAGTTTGTCTCTGCGGAGGTGTGTTCTTAATGTCTCTAAAGGAAGAGGTTGTCTCTGCGGAGGTGTGTTCTTAATGGCCCTAAAGGAAGAGGTCATCTCTGCGGAGGTGTGTTCTTAATGTCTATAAAGGAAGAGGTTGTCTCTGCGGAGGTGTGTTCTTAATGTCTCTAAAGGAAGAGATCGTCTCTGCGGAGGTGTGTTCTTAATATCTCTAAAGGAAGAGGTCATCTCTGCGGAGGTGTGTTCTTAATGGCCCTAAAGGAAGAGGTCGTCTCTGCAGAGGTTTGTTCTTAATGGCCCTAAAGGAAAAGGGACATCTCTGCGGAGGTGTGTTCTTATTGGCCCTAAAGGAAGAGGTTGTCTCTGCAGAGGTGTGTTCTTAATCGCCCTAAAGGAAGAGGTTGTCTCTGCAGAGGTGTGTTCTTAATCTCCCTAAAGGAAGAGGTTGTCTCTGCAGAGGTGTGTTCTTAATCACCCTAAAGGAAGAGGTCATCTCTGCGGAGGAGTGTTCCTAATGGCCCTGAAGGAAGAGGTCATCTCTGCGGAGGTGTGTTCCTAATGGCCCTGAAGGAAGAGGTCGTCTCTGCGGAGGCGTGTTCTTAATGACCCTAAAGGAAGAGGTTGTCTCTGCGGAGGTGTGTTCTTAATGGCCCTAAAGGAAGAGGTCATCTCTGCGGAGGTGTGTTCTTAATGGCCCTAAAGGAAGAGGTTGTCTGCAGAGGTGTGTTCTTAATGTCCCTAAAATAAGAGGTTGTCTCTGCGGAGGTGTGTTCTTAATGTCCCTAAAGAATGAGGTCGTCTCTGCGGAGGTGTATTCCTAATGGCCCTGAAGGAAGAGGTCGTCTCTGCGGAGGTGTGTTCTTAATGGCCCTAAAGGAAGAGGTCATCTCTGCGGAGGTGTGTTCCTAATGTCCCTAAAGAAAGAGGTCATCTCTGCGGAGGTGTGTTCCTAATGGCCCTGAAGGAAGAGGTCTCTCTGCGGAGGTGTGTTTTTATTAATGGCCCTAAAGGAAGAGGTCATCTCTGCAGAGGTGTGTGTTCTTAATGGCCCTAAAGGAATAAGTAATCTCTGCGGAGGTGTGTTCTTAATGTCCCTAAAGAAAGAGGTCGTCTCTGCGGTAGTGTGTTCCTAATGGCCCAGAAGGAAGAGGTCGTCTCTGCAGAGGTTTGTTCTTAATGGCCCTAAAGGAAGAGGTCTCTCTGTGGAGGTGTGTTCTTAATGGCCCTAAAGGAAGAGATCGTCTCTGCGGAGGTGTGTTCTTAATGTCTCTAAAGGAAGAGGTTGTCTCTGCGGAGGTGTGTTCTTAATGTCCCTAAAGGAAGAGGTCTCTCTGTGGAGGTGTGTTCTTAATGGCCCTAAAGGAAGAGGTCGTCTCTGCGGAGGTGTGTTCTTAATGTCTCTAAAGGAAGAGGTCATCTCTGCGGAGGTGTGTTCTTAATGTCTCTAAAGGAAGAGGTTGTCTCTGCGGAGGTGTGTTCTTAATGTCTGTAAAGAAAGAGATCATCTCTGCGGAGGTGTGTTCTTAATGTCTCTAAAGGAAGAGGTCATCTCTGCGAAGGTGTGTTCTTAATGTCTCTAAAGGAAGAGGTTGTCTCTGAGGAGGTGTGTTCTTAATGTCCCTAAAGGAAGAGATCGTCTCTGCGGAGGTGTGTTCTTAATGTTTCTAAAGGAAGAGGTTGTCTCTGCGGAGGTGTGTTCCTAATGGCCCTAGAGGAAGAGGTCGTCTCTGCGGAGGTGTGTTCTTAATGTCTCTAAAGGAAGAGGTCATCTCTGCGGAGGTGTGTTCTTAATGTCTCTAAAGGAAGAGATCGTCTCTGCGGAGGTGTGTTCTTAATGTCTCTAAAGGAAGAGATCGTCTCTGCGGAGGTGTGTTCTTAATATCTCTAAAGGAAGAGGTCATCTCTGTGGAGGTGTGTTCTTAATGGCCCTAAAGGAAGAGGTCGTCTCTGCAGAGGTTTGTTCTTAATGGCCCTAAAGGAAAAGGGACATCTCTGCGGAGGTGTGTTCTTATTGGCCCTAAAGGAAGAGGTTGTCTCTGCAGAGGTGTGTTCTTAATCGCCCTAAAGGAAGAGGTTGTCTCTGCAGAGATGTGTTCTTAATCTCCCTAAAGGAAGAGGTTGTCTCTGCAGAGGTGTGTTCTTAATCGCCCTAAAGGAAGAGGTCATCTCTGCGGAGGAGTGTTCCTAATGGCCCTGAAGGAAGAGGTCATCTCTGCGGAGGTGTGTTCCTAATGGCCCTGAAGGAAGAGGTCGTCTCTGCGGAGGCGTGTTCTTAATGGCCCTAAAGGAATAAGTCATCTCTGCGGAGGTGTGTTCTTAATGACCCTAAAGGAAGAGGTCGTCTCTGCAGAGGTGTGTTCTTAATGGCCCTAAAGGAAAAGGTCATCTCTGCGGAGATGTGTTCTTAATGGCCCTAAAGGAAGAGGTTGTCTCTGCAGAGGTTTGTTCTTAATGGTCCTAAAGGAAGAGGTCATCTCTGCGGAGGTGTGTTCTTAATGGCCCTAAAGGAAGAGGTTGTCTCTGTGGAGGTGTGTTCTTATTGGCCCTAAAGGAAGAGGTTGTCTGCAGAGGTGTGTTCTTAATGTCCCTAAAATAAGAGGTTGTTTCTGCGGAGGTGTGTTCTTAATGTCCCTAAAGAAAGAGGTCGTCTCTGCGGAGGTGTGTTCTTAATGTCCATAAAGAAAGAGGTCGTCTCTGCGGAGGTGTATTCCTAATGGCCCTGAAGGAAGAGGTTGTCTCTGCGGAGGTGTGTTCTTAATGGCCCTAAAGGAAGAGGTCATCTCTGCGGAGGTGTGTTCCTAATGTCCCTAAAGAAAGAGGTCATCTCTGCAGAGGTGTGTTCCTAATGGCCCTGAAGGAAGAGGTCTCTCTGCGGAGGTGTGTTCTTAATGGCCCTAAAGGAAGAGGTCATCTCTGCAGAGGTGTGTGTTCTTAATGGCCCTAAAGGAATAAGTCATCTCTGCGGAGGTGTGTTCCTAATGGCCCAGAAGGAAGAGGTCATCTCTGCGGAGGTGTGTTCCTAATGGCCCTGAAGGAAGAGGTCGTCTCTGCGGAGGCGTGTTCTTAATGACCCTAAAGGAAGAGGTTGTCTCTGCGGAGGTGTGTTCTTAATGGCCCTAAAGGAAAAGGTCATCTCTGCGGAGATGTGTTCTTAATGGCCCTAAAGGAAGAGGTTGTCTCTGCAGAGCTTTGTTCTTAATGGTCCTAAAGGAAGAGGTCATCTCTGCGGAGGTGTGTTCTTAATGGCCCTAAAGGAAGAGGTCATCTCTGTGGAGGTGTGTTCTTATTGGCCCTAAAGGAAGAGGTTGTCTGCAGAGGTGTGTTCTTAATGTCCCTAAAATAAGAGGTTGTCTCTGCGGAGGTGTGTTCTTAATGTCCCTAAAGAAAGAGGTCGTCTCTGCCGAGGTGTATTCCTAATGGCCCTGAAGGAAGAGGTTGTCTCTGCGGAGGTGTGTTCTTAATGGCCCTAAAGGAAGAGGTCATCTCTGCGGAGGTGTGTTCCTAATGTCCCTAAAGAAAGAGGTCATCTCTGCGGAGGTGTGTTCTTAATGGCCCTAAAGGAAGAGGTCATCTCTGCAGAGGTGTGTTCTTAATGGCCCTAAAGGAAAAGGTCATCTCTGCGGAGGTGTGTTCTTAATGTCCCTAAAGAAAGAGGTCGTCTCTGCGGTGGTGTGTTCCTAATGGCCCAGAAGGAAGAGGTCGTCTCTGCAGAGGTTTGTTCTTAATGGCCCTAAAGGAAAAGGTCATCTCTGCGGAGATGTGTTCTTAATGGCCCTAAAGGAAGAGGTTGTCTCTGCGGAGGTTTGTTCTTAATGGCCCTAAAGGAGGAGGTCATCGCTGCGGAGGTGTGTTCTTAATGGCCCTAAAGAAAGAGGTCATCTCTGCAGAGGTTTGTTCTTAATGGCCCTAAGGGAAGAGGTTGTCTCTGCGGAGGTGTGTTCTTATTGGCCCTAAAGGAAGAGGTCATCTCTGCGATGGTGTGTTCTTAATGGCCCTAAAGGAAGAGGTTGTCTCTGTGGAGGTGTGTTCTTATTGGCCCTAAAGGAAGAGGTCATCTCTGCAGAGGTGTGTTCTTAATCGCCCTAAAGGAAGAGGTCATCTCTGTGGAGGAGTGTTCTTAATGTCCCTAAAGGAAGAGGTCGTCTCTGCAGAGGTGTGTTCTTAATGGCCCTAAAGGAAGAGGTTGTCTCTGCGGAGGTGTGTTCTTAATGGCCCTAAAGGAAGAGGTTGTCTCTGTGGAGGTGTGTTCTTATTGGCCCTAAAGGAAGAGGTTGTCTCTGCGGAGGTGTGTTCTTAATGGCCCTAAAGGGAGAGGTCATCTCTGCAGAGGTGTGTTCTTAATGTCCCTAAAGAAAGAGGTCGTCTCTGCGGTGGTGTGTTCCTAATGGCCCAGAAGGAAGAGGTCGTCTCTGCAGAGGTGTGTTCTTAATGGCCCTAAAGGAAAAGGTCATCTCTGCGGAGATGTGTTCTTAATGGCCCTAAAGGAGGAGGTCATCTCTGCGGAGGTGTGTTCTTAATGGCCCTAAAGAAAGAGGTCATCTCTGCAGAGGTTTGTTCTTAATGGCCCTAAAGGAAGAGGTCATCTCTGCGGAGGTGTGTTCTTAATGGCCCTAAAGGAAGAGGTTGTCTCTGTGGAGGTGTGTTCTTATTGGCCCTAAAGGAAGAGGTCATCTCTGCAGAGGTGTGTTCTTAATCGCCCTAAAGGAAGAGGTCATCTCTGCGGAGGAGTGTTCTTAATGTCTCTAAAGGAAGAGGTCGTCTCTGTGGAGGTGTGTTCTTATTGGCCCTAAAGGAAGAGGTTGTCTCTGCAGAGGTGTGTTCTTAATCGCCCTAAAGGAAGAGGTCATCTCTGCGGAGGAGTGTTCTTAATGTCCCTAAAGGAAGAGGTCATCTCTGCGGAGGTGTGTTCTTAATCGCCCTAAAGGAAGAGGTCGTCTCTGTGGAGGTGTGTTCTTATTGGCCCTAAAGGAAGAGGTCATTTCTGCAGAGGTGTGTTCTTAATCGCCCTAAAGGAAGAGGTCATCTCTGCAGAGGTGTGTTCTTAATGGCCCTAAAGGAATAAGTCATCTCTGCAGAGGTGTGTTCTTAATCGCCCTAAAGGAAGAGGTCATCTCTGCGGAGGAGTGTTCTTAATGTCCCTAAAGGAAGAGGTCGTCTCTGCAGAGGTGTGTTCTTAATGGCCCTAAAGGAAGAGGTTGTCTCTGTGGAGGTGTGTTCTTATTGGCCCTAAAGGAAGAGGTTGTCTCTGCAGAGGTGTGTTCTTAATCGCCCTAAAGGAAGAGGTTGTCTCTGTGGAGGTGTGTTCTTATTGGCCCTAAAGGAAGAGGTCATCTCTGCGGAGGAGTGTTCTTAATGTCCCTAAAGGAAGAGGTCGTCTCTGTGGAGGTGTGTTCTTATTGGCCCTAAAGGAAGAGGTCATTTCTGCAGAGGTGTGTTCTTAATGGCCCTAAAGGAATAAGTCATCTCTGCAGAGGTGTGTTCTTAATCGCCCTAAAGGAAGAGGTCGTCTCTGCAGAGGCGTGTTCTTAATGGCCCTAAAGGGAGAGGTTGTCTCTGTGGAGGTGTGTTCTTAATGACCCTAAAGGAATAAGTCATCTCTGCGGAGATGTGTTCTTAATGGTCCTAAAGGAAGAGGTTGTCTCTGCAGAGGAGTGTTCTTAATGGCCTTAAAGGAGGAGGTTGTCTCTGCAGAGGTGTGTTCTTAAAGTCCCTAAACGGAGACGTTGTCTCTGCGGAGGTGTGTTCTTAATGGCTCTAAAGGGAGAGGTCATCTCTGCAAAGATGTGTTCTTAATGTCCCTAGAGGAAGAGGTCATCTTTGCGGAGATGTGTTCTTAATGTCCCTAGAGGAAGAGGTCATCTTTGCGGAGATGTGTTCTTAATGTCCCAAAAAGGGAGGGGTCATCTCTGCAGAGGTGTATTCTTAATGTCCCAAAAGGGAGGGGTCATCTCTGCAGAGGTGTGTTCTTAATGTCCCAAAAGGGAGGGGTCATCTCTGCAGAGGTGTGTTCTTAATGTCCCAAAAGGGAGAGGTCATCTCTGCAGAGGTGTGTTCTTAATGGCCCAAAAGGGAGGGGTCATCTCTGCAGAGGTGTGTTCTTAATGTCCCTAAAGGAAGAGGTTGTCTCTGCGGAGGTGTGTTACCTAAAGGAAGAGGTCGTCTCTGCTAAGGTGTGGTCTTGATGTCCCTAAAGAGAGAGGTCTTCTATGTGGGGGTGTGTTCTTTATTTCTGTTGAATGACAGTCTTCGGGGAGAATGGAATGGGGCCGATCATCACTTTATAAATAATAGAGTGACCACTGTGAATACTGCCACCCCTAAGCTGTCACCCCCATATGGAATCCGGGGACCACCACAGGAAACTCAACCACTTCTCAGAGGGGGCATTGGTAGCTGCGTTATGTGCTCTGGAATTCTACAGAGGCCTGCAGGGGGATAAGGACTAATGATGTCACAGGTTGTGCTTATGGCATGATGATGTCATCACTTCCAAACCCAACACTCAGGGAAAAGGCTTGAGATGACATCATCGGTCACATGACTATCCCAATGGTAGAACTGTTCTGGGTTAGCTCCTGCACCCGTCTATATCTCCATCCCATCTCGGCGCAGAGTGCAGCATCCTGACTGACAGCTGGATAATAGCCTCAAACTCCGGAGAGAGAACGGGCGCAGAATGTGAATGGAAGTCATTATTCGGATACGCCACGCGGCGGAGGAAGAGTAACTACAGTGTCATTATTTTATTACTGGCGCTTCGCCGTCGTAGCGTGAGACATTGTGCTGGATGTTTGAAAGATGTTACAGGAGACTAATACACTTCCTCGTCACTCCGGTGAAGAGTAGGAAGCACTGAGGCAAGCCACTGCCGCTGTGTCTACGAATCTTCCCGGCGCAGCCGTCCGCTGACTTGTTAGTTCTCGGTTACTGAGATGACTTCATCCCACATAGAACGTCCCAGGAACTCTTCTCTTCTGGGTGGAAGATGACACAGCCGCTTCCTTTTATATTGACCTGATTAAAGATGGACTCTACCAACAAGACACAAGAGGGCCTTCCAGCAAACATCGCCCATGCGCCAAAGTCAGAAACTTTGTTCAGATTACCCTGGTCTGAGTTTTATGTGCAGTAATTGTCTCATGTAATGCTGCACAGGACCGCGCCTTCTCCTCATATGATTCTGTGCCGTACAACATCCTTGCCTCTCTCCTCTACAGTAAGGCAAGTCTAGAATGGCAGCCAACATATTCACATGGCTCAGCAGCTGGTGTTCTCCAGACCCAGGTTAGGTTGGCTATAGCCCCCCCCCCCCCCCCCCAGGTGGGAAATACTCTAGAGATGATGTAGATTGGAGTGTTTTTAGCCCCCCTGGGTGGGGAGTCCTCCATTGGTGATGCAGGTTGGGGCTTCTATAGTCCCCCTGGTGGGAAATACTACAGAGGTAATGCAGATTAAGGAGTGTATAGTGCTCCACTCTGGTAGTGGTGCAGGTTGGAGTGTTTATAGCCCCCCTGGGTAGAGAATAATTCTAGGGTAATGCAGTTTGGGGTGTCTATTGCCCCCCCGGGTGATAATATTCCAGAAGTGATAGAGTTGGGGTGTCTATAGTCCCCCCAGGTGGGGAATACTCCAGAAGTGATAGAGTTGGGGTGTCTATAGTCCCCCCAGGTGGGGAATACTCCAGAAGTGATAGAGTTGGGGTGTCTATAGTCCCCCAGGTGAGGAATACTCCAGAAGTGATAGAGTTGGGGTGTCTATAGTCCCCCAGGTGAGGAATACTCCAGAATTGATAGAGTTGGGGTGTCTATAGTCCCCCAGGTGAGAAATACTCCAGAATTGATAGAGTTGGGGTGTCTATAGTCCCCCAGGTGGGGAATACTCCAGAAGTGATAGAGTTGGGGTGTCTATAGTCCCCCAGGTGAGGAATACTCCAGAATTGATAGAGTTGGGGTGTCTATAGTCCCCCAGGTGAGGAATACTCCAGAAGTGATAGAGTTGGGGTGTCTATAGTCCCCCAGGTGAGGAATACTCCAGAAGTGATAGAGTTGGGGTGTCTATAGTCCCCCAGGTGAGAAATACTCCAGAAGTGATAGAGTTGGGGTGTCTATAGTCCCCCAGGTGAGGAATACTCCAGAAGTGATAGAGTTGGGGTGTCTATAGTCCCCCAGGTGAGGAATACTCCAGAATTGATAGAGTTGGGGTGTCTATAGTCCCCCAGGTGAGGAATACTCCAGAAGTGATAGAGTTGGGGTGTCTATAGTCCCCCAGGTGGGGAATACTCCAGAAGTGATAGAGTTGGGGTGTCTATAGTCCCCCAGGTGGGGAATACTCCAGAAGTGATAGAGTTGGGGTGTCTATAGTCCCCCAGGTGGGGAATACTCCAGAAGTGATAGAGTTGGGGTGTCTATAGTCCCCCAGGTGAGAAATACTCCAGAAGTGATAAAGTTGGGGTGTCTATAGTCCCCCAGGTGAGAAATACTCCAGAAGTGATAAAGTTGGGGTGTCTATAGTCCCCCAGGTGGGGAATACTCCAGAAGTGATAAAGTTGGGGTGTCTATAGTCCCCCAGGTGAGAAATACTCCAGAAGTGATAAAGTTGGGGTGTCTATAGTCCCCCAGGTGAGAAATACTCCAGAAGTGATAGTGTTGGGGTGTCTATAGTCCCCCAGGTGAGGAATACTCCAGAATTGATAGAGTTGGGGTGTCTATAGTCCCCCAGGTGGGGAATACTCCAGAAGTGATAGAGTTGGGGTGTCTATAGTCCCCCAGGTGAGGAATACTCCAGAAGTGATAGTGTTGGGGTGTCTATAGTCCCCCAGGTGGGGAATACTCCAGAAGTGAAAGATTTGGGGTGTCTATAGTCCCCCAGTTGAGAAATACTCCAGAAGTGATAGTGTTGGGGTGTCTATAGTCCCCCAGGTGAGGAATACTCCAGAAGTGATAGAGTTGGGGTGTCTATAGTCCCCCAGGTGAGGAATACTCCAGAAGTGATAGTGTTGGGGTGTCTATAGTCCCCCAGGTGGGGAATACTCCAGAAGTGAAAGATTTGGGGTGTCTATAGTCCCCCAGTTGAGAAATACTCCAGAAGTGATAGTGTTGGGGTGTCTATAGTCCCCCAGGTGAGGAATACTCCACAAGTGATAGAGTTGGGGTGTCTATAGTCCCCCAGGTGAGGAATACTCCAGAAGTGATAAAGTTGGGGTGTCTATAGTCCCCCAGATGGGGAATATTCCAGAGGTGATAAAGTTGGGGTGTCTATAGTCCCCCCAGGTGAGGAATACTCCAGAAGTGATAAAGTTGGGGTGTCTATAGTCCCCCAGATGGGGAATATTCCAGAGGTGATAAAGTTGGGGTGTCTATAGTCCCCCCAGGTGAGGAATACTCCAGAAGTGATAGAGTTGGGGTGTCTATAGTCCCCCAGGTGAGGAATACTCCAGAAGTGATAAAGTTGGGGTGTCTATAGTCCCCCAGATGGGGAATATTCCAGAGGTGATAAAGTTGGGGTGTCTATAGTCCCCCAGGTGAGGAATACTCCAGAAGTGATAGAGTTGGGGTGTCTATAGTCCCCCAGGTGGGAAATACTCCAGAAGTGATAGTGTTGGGGTGTCTATAGTCCCCCAGATGGGGAATACTCCAGAAGTGATAAAGTTGGGGTGTCTATAGTCCCCCAGGTGGGGACTACTCCAGAAGTGAAAGAGTTGGGGTGTCTATAGTCCCCCAGGTGAGAAATACTCCACAAGTGATAGTGTTGGGGTGTCTATAGTCCCCCAGTTGAGAAATACTCCAGAAGTGATAAAGTTGGGGTGTCTATAGTCCCCCAGTGAGGAATACTCCAGAAGTGATAAAGTTGGGGTGTCTATAGTCCCCCAGGTGGGGAATACTCCACAAGTCATAGAGTTGGGGTGTCTATAGTCCCCCAGTGAGGAATACTCCAGAAGTGATAAAGTTGGGGTGTCTATAGTCCCCCAGATGGGGAATACTCCAGAAGTGATAAAGTTGGGGTGTCTATAGTCCCCCAGATGGGGAATACTCCAGAAGTGATAAAGTTGGGGTGTCTATAGTCCCCCAGATGGGGAATACTCCAGAAGTGATAAAGTTGGGGTGTCTATAGTCCCCCAGGTGGGGACTACTCCAGAAGTGAAAGAGTTGGGGTGTCTATAGTCCCCCAGATGGGGACTACTCCAGAAGTGATAGAGTTGGGGTGTCTATAGTCCCCCAGGTGAGGAATACTCCAGAAGTGAAAGAGTGGGGGTGTCTATAGTCCCCCAGGTGAGAAATACTCCAGAAGTGATAGAGTTGGGGTGTCTATAGTCCCCCAGGTGAGGAATACTCCAGAAGTGAAAGAGTGGGGGTGTCTATAGTCCCCCAGGTGAGGAATACTCCACAAGTGATAGTGTTGGGGTGTCTATAGTCCCCCAGGTGAGGAATACTCCAGAAGTGATAGAGTTGGGGTGTCTATAGTCCCCCCAGGTGAGGAATACTCCAGAAGTGATAAAGTTGGGGTGTCTATAGTCCCCCCAGGTGAGGAATACTCCAGAAGTGATAAAGTTGGGGTGTCTATAGTCCCCCCAGGTGAGGAATACTCCAGAAGTGATAAAGTTGGGGTGTCTATAGTCCCCCAGATGGGGAATACTCCAGAAGTGATAAAGTTGGGGTGTCTATAGTCCCCCAGGTGGGGAATACTCCAGAAATAATAGAGTTGGGGTGTCTATAGTCCCCCAGTGAGGAATACTCCAGAAGTGATAAAGTTGGGGTGTCTATAGTCCCCCAGGTGGGGAATACTCCAGAAGTGATAGTGTTGGGGTGTCTATAGTCCCCCAGTTGAGAAATACTCCAGAAGTGATAAAGTTGGGGTGTCTATAGTCCCCCAGATGGGGAATACTCCAGAAGTGATAGAGTTGGGGTGTCTATAGTCCCCCAGATGGGGAATACTCCAGAAGTGATAAAGTTGGGGTGTCTATAGTCCCCCAGTTGAGAAATACTCCAGAAGTGATAGAGTTGGGGTGTCTATAGTCCCCCAGGTGAGGAATACTTCAGAAGTGATAAAGTTGGGGTGTCTATAGTCCCCCAGGTGAGGAATACTCCAGAGGTGATAGAGTTGGGGTGTCTATATTCCCCCAGATGGGGAATATTCCAGAAGTGATAGAGTTGGGGTGTCTATAGTCCCCCAGGTGAGGAATACTCCAGAAGTGATAGAGTTGGGGTGTCTATAGTCCCCCAGTTGAGAAATACTCCAGAAGTGATAAAGTTGGGGTGTCTATAGTCCCCCAGATGGGGAATATTCCAGAAGTGATAGAGTTGGGGTGTCTATAGTCCCCCAGTGAGGAATACTCCAGAAGTGATAAAGTTGGGGTGTCTATAGTCCCCCAGATGGGGAATACTCCAGAAGTGATAAAGTTGGGGTGTCTATAGTCCCCCAGATGGGGAATACTCCAGAAGTGATAGAGTTGGGGTGTCTATAGTCCCCCAGGTGGGGAATACTCCAGAATTGATAGAGTTGGGGTGTCTATAGTCCCCCAGGTGAGGAATACTCCAGAAGTGATAAAGTTGGGGTGTCTATAGTCCCCCAGGTGGGGAATACTCCAGAATTGATAGAGTTGGGGTGTCTATAGTCCCCCAGATGGGGAATACTCCAGAAGTGATAAAGTTGGGGTGTCTATAGTCCCCCAGATGGGGAATACTCCAGAAGTGATAAAGTTGGGGTGTCTATAGTCCCCCAGATGGGGAATACTCCAGAAGTGATAAAGTTGGGGTGTCTATAGTCCCCCAGATGGGGAATATTCCACAAGTCATAGAGTTGGGGTGTCTATAGTCCCCCAGATGGGGAATACTCCAGAAGTGATAGAGTTGGGGTGTCTATAGTCCCCCAGGTGGAGAATACTCCAGAAGTGATAAAGTTGGGGTGTCTATAGTCCCCCAGATGGGGAATACTCCAGAAGTGATAGAGTTGGGGTGTCTATAGTCCCCCAGGTGAGGAATACTCCAGAAGTGATAAAGTTGGGGTGTCTATAGTCCCCCAGGTGAGCAATACTCCAGAAGTGATAGAGTTGAGGTGTCTATAGTCCCCCAGGTGGGGAATACTCCAGAAGTGATAGAGTTGGGGTGTCTATAGTCCCCCAGGTGAGGAATACTCCACAAGTGAAAGAGTTGGGGTGTCTATATTCCCCCAGTTGAGAAATACTCCAGAAGTGATAGTGTTGGGGTGTCTATAGTCCCCCAGGTGAGGAATACTCCAGAAGTGATAGTGTTGGGGTGTCTATAGTCCCCCAGGTGGGGAATACTCCAGAAGTGATAGAGTTGGGGTGTCTATAGTCCCCCAGGTGGGGAATACTCCAGAAGTGATAAAGTTGGGGTGTCTATAGTCCCCCAGATGGGGAATACTCCAGAAGTGATAAAGTTGGGGTGTCTATAGTCCCCCAGGTGAGGAATACTCCAGAAGTGATAAAGTTGGGGTGTCTATAGTCCCCCAGATGGGGAATACTCCAGAAGTGATAAAGTTGGGGTGTCTATAGTCCCCCAGATGGGGAATACTCCAGAAGTGATAAAGTTGGGGTGTCTATAGTCCCCCAGGTGGGGAATACTCCAGAAGTGATAGAGTTGGGGTGTCTATAGTCCCCCAGGTGAGGAATACTCCAGAAGTGATAAAGTTGGGGTGTCTATAGTCCCCCAGATGGGGAATACTCCAGAGGTGATAGAGTTGGGGTGTCTATAGTCCCCCAGATGGGGAATACTCCAGAAGTGATAGTGTTGGGGTGTCTATAGTCCCCCAGGTGGGGAATACTCCAGAAGTGATAGAGTTGGGGTGTCTATAGTCCCCCCCGGTAGGGAATACTCCAGAGGTGCCCCAGGGGTTGCTGTGATTGGTAGAGATTGTCCAGGTGTGGGTCCTGTGACAAGTTCATCAGATGTAATTGGTCTGGTGGGGGGAGGGGTGTGTCAGGTTGCAGTCAGGATGTCGGGACCTGAGGACAGCGAGAGATTGGTCTGCAGATATCGTCCAATCATCGCCCTTGGCCTGATCTTATCACTGGGGAGAGCCGGACATCATGACTGTATATGTGAGCGCTTCTCCCAGCCCAGAGATAAGAACTTTCTGTACAATGATCCCCACAGAGCTGAACCCCCATCTCTGTACTCGTACTATCTGCTCATACATTGTATACGGAGCTGAACCCCCATCTCTGTACTCGTACTATCTGCTCATACATTGTATACGGAGCTGAACCCCCATCTCTGTACTCGTACTATCTGCCCATACATTGTATTCACAGCAGAACCCCCATCTCTGTACTCGTACTATCTGCCCATACATTGTATTCACAGCAGAACCCCCATCTCTGTACTCGTACTATCTGCCCATACATTGTATTCACAGCGGAACCCCCATCTCTGTACTCGTACTATCTGCCCATACATTGTATTCACAGCTGAACCCCCATCTCTGTACTCGTACTATCTGCCCATACATTGTATACGGAGCTGAACCCCCATCTCTGTACTCGTACTATCTGCCCATACATTGTATTCACAGCAGAACCCCCATCTCTGTACTCGTACTATCTGCCCATACATTGTATTCACAGCAGAACCCCCATCTCTGTACTCGTACTATCTGCCCATACATTGTATTCACAGCGGAACCCCCATCTCTGTACTCGTACTATCTGCCCATACATTGTATTCACAGCAGAACCCCCATCTCTGTACTCGTACTATCTGCCCATACATTGTATTCACAGCCAAACCCCCATCTCTGTACTCGTACTATCTGCCCATACATTGTATACGGAGCTGAACCCCCATCTCTGTACTCGTACTATCTGCCCATACATTGTATACGGAGCTGAACCCCCATCTCTGTACTCGTACTATCTGCCCATACATTGTATACGGAGCTGAACCCCCATCTCTGTACTCGTACTATCTGCCCATACATTGTATACGGAGCTGAACCCCCATCTCTGTACTCGTACTATCTGCCCATACATTGTATACGGAGCTGAACCCCCATCTCTGTACTCGTACTATCTGCCCATACATTGTATTCACAGCTGAACCCCCATCTCTGTACTCGTACTATCTGCCCATACATTGTATACGGAGCTGAACCCCCATCTCTGTACTCGTACTATCTGCCCATACATTGTATACGGAGCTGAACCCCCATCTCTGTACTCGTACTATCTGCCCATACATTGTATTCACAGCGGAACCCCCATCTCTGTACTCGTACTATCTGCCAATACATTGTATTCACAGCCGAATCCCCATCTCTGTACTCGTACTATCTGCTCATACATTGTATTCACAGCGGAACCCCCATCTCTGTACTCGTACTATCTGCCCATACATTGTATTCACAGCGGAACCCCCATCTCTGTACTCGTACTATCTGCCCATACATTGTATTCACAGCTGAACCCCCATCTCTGTACTCGTACTATCTGCCCATACATTGTATTCACAGCTGAACCCCCATCTCTGTACTCGTACTATCTGCTCATACATTGTATTCACAGCTAAATCCCCATCTCTGTACTCGTACTATCTGCCCATACATTGTATTCACAGCTGAACCCCCATCTCTGTACTCGTACTATCTGCCCATACATTGTATTCACAGCTGAACCCCCATCTCTGTACTCGTACTATCTGCTCATACATTGTATTCACAGCTGAATCCCCATCTCTGTACTCGTACTATCTGCCCATACATTGTATTCACAGCCAAACCCCCATCTCTGTACTCGTACTATCTGCTCATACATTGTATTCACAGCTGAACCCCCATCTCTGTACTCGTACTATCTGCCCATACATTGTATACGGAGCTGAACCCCCATCTCTGTACTCGTACTATCTGCCCATACATTGTATACGGAGCTGAACCCCCATCTCTGTACTCGTACTATCTGCCCATACATTGTATTCACAGCCAAACCCCCATCTCTGTACTCGTACTATCTGCCCATACATTGTATTCACAGCGGAACCCCCATCTCTGTACTCGTACTATCTGCCCATACATTGTATTCACAGCCAAACCCCCATCTCTGTACTCGTACTATCTGCCCATACATTGTATACGGAGCTGAACCCCCATCTCTGTACTCGTACTATCTGCCCATACATTGTATACGGAGCTGAACCCCCATCTCTGTACTCGTACTATCTGCCCATACATTGTATTCACAGCTGAATCCCCATCTCTGTACTCGTACTATCTGCCCATACATTGTATTCACAGCTGAACCCCCATCTCTGTACTCGTACTATCTGCCCATACATTGTATTCACAGCTGAACCCCCATCTCTGTACTCGTACTATCTGCCCATACATTGTATACGGAGCTGAACCCCCATCTCTGTACTCGTACTATCTGCTCATACATTGTATACGGAGCTGAACCCCCATCTCTGTACTCGTACTATCTGCCCATACATTGTATACGGAGCTGAACCCCCATCTCTGTACTCGTACTATCTGCCCATACATTGTATACGGAGCTGAACCCCCATCTCTGTACTCGTACTATCTGCCCATACATTGTATTCACAGCGGAACCCCCATCTCTGTACTCGTACTATCTGCCCATACATTGTATTCACAGCCGAATCCCCATCTCTGTACTCGTACTATCTGCCCATACATTGTATTCACAGCTGAACCCCCATCTCTGTACTCGTACTATCTGCCCATACATTGTATACGGAGCTGAACCCCCATCTCTGTACTCGTACTATCTGCTCATACATTGTATACGGAGCTGAACCCCCATCTCTGTACTCGTACTATCTGCCCATACATTGTATACGGAGCTGAACCCCCATCTCTGTACTCGTACTATCTGCCCATACATTGTATACGGAGCTGAACCCCCATCTCTGTACTCGTACTATCTGCCCATACATTGTATTCACAGCGGAACCCCCATCTCTGTACTCGTACTATCTGCCCATACATTGTATTCACAGCCGAATCCCCATCTCTGTACTCGTACTATCTGCCCATACATTGTATTCACAGCTGAACCCCCATCTCTGTACTCGTACTATCTGCCCATACATTGTATACGGAGCTGAACCCCCATCTCTGTACTCATACTATCTGCCCATACATTGTATACGGAGCTGAACCCCCATCTCTGTACTCGTACTATCTGCCCATACATTGTATACGGAGCTGAACCCCCATCTCTGTACTCGTACTATCTGCCCATACATTGTATTCACAGCGGAACCCCCATCTCTGTACTCGTACTATCTGCCCATACATTGTATTCACAGCCGAATCCCCATCTCTGTACTCGTACTATCTGCCCATACATTGTATTCACAGCTGAACCCCCATCTCTGTACTCGTACTATCTGCCCATACATTGTATTCACAGCGGAACCCCCATCTCTGTACTCGTACTATCTGCCCATACATTGTATTCACAGCTGAACCCCCATCTCTGTACTCGTACTATCTGCCCATACATTGTATTCACAGCTGAACCCCCATCTCTGTACTCGTACTATCTGCCCATACATTGTATTCACAGCTGAACCCCCATCTCTGTACTCGTACTATCTGCTCATACATTGTATTCACAGCTGAACCCCCATCTCTGTACTCGTACTATCTGCTCATACATTGAATTCACAGCGGAACCCCCATCTCTGTACTCGTACTATCTGCCCATACATTGTATTCACAGCGGAACCCCCATCTCTGTACTCGTACTATCTGCCCATACATTGTATACGGAGCTGAACCCCCATCTCTGTACTCGTACTATCTGCCCATACATTGTATTCACAGCTGAACCCCCATCTCTGTACTCGTACTATCTGCCCATACATTGTATTCACAGCCGAATCCCCATCTCTGTACTCGTACTATCTGCCCATACATTGTATTCACAGCTGAACCCCCATCTCTGTACTCATACTATCTGCCCATACATTGTATTCACAGCTGAACCCCCATCTCTGTACTCGTACTATCTGCCCATACATTGTATTCACAGCTGAACCCCCATCTCTGTACTCGTACTATCTGCCCATACATTGTATACGGAGCTGAACCCCCATCTCTGTACTCATACTATCTGCCCATACATTGTATTCACAGCTGAACCCCCATCTCTGTACTCGTACTATCTGCCCATACATTGTATTCACAGCCGAATCCCCATCTCTGTACTCGTACTATCTGCCCATACATTGTATACGGAGCTGAACCCCCATCTCTGTACTCGTACTATCTGCCCATACATTGTATACGGAGCTGAACCCCCATCTCTGTACTCATACTATCTGCCCATACATTGTATTCACAGCTGAACCCCCATCTCTGTACTCGTACTATCTGCCCATACATTGTATACGGAGCTGAACCCCCATCTCTGTACTCGTACTATCTGCTCATACATTGTATACGGAGCTGAACCCCCATCTCTGTACTCGTACTATCTGCCCATACATTGTATACGGAGCTGAACCCCCATCTCTGTACTCGTACTATCTGCCCATACATTGTATTCACAGCTGAACCCCCATCTCTGTACTCGTACTATCTGCCCATACATTGTATTCACAGCGGAACCCCCATCTCTGTACTCGTACTATCTGCCCATACATTGTATTCACAGCGGAACCCCCATCTCTGTACTCGTACTATCTGCTCATACATTGTATTCACAGCTGAACCCCCATCTCTGTACTCGTACTATCTGCTCATACATTGTATTCACAGCTGAACCCCCATCTCTGTACTCGTACTATCTGCCCATACATTGTATACGGAGCTGAACCCCCATCTCTGTACTCGTACTATCTGCCCATACATTGTATTCACAGCGGAACCCCCATCTCTGTACTCGTACTATCTGCCCATACATTGTATACGGAGCTGAACCCCCATCTCTGTACTCGTACTATCTGCCCATACATTGTATACGGAGCTGAACCCCCATCTCTGTACTCGTACTATCTGCCCATACATTGTATTCACAGCGGAACCCCCATCTCTGTACTCGTACTATCTGCCCATACATTGTATTCACAGCCGAACCCCCATCTCTGTACTCGTACTATCTGCCCATACATTGTATTCACAGCTGAACCCCCATCTCTGTACTCGTACTATCTGCCCATACATTGTATACGGAGCTGAACCCCCATCTCTGTACTCGTACTATCTGCCCATACATTGTATACGGAGCTGAACTCCCATCTCTGTACTCGTACTATCTGCCCATACATTGTATACGGAGCTGAACTCCCATCTCTGTACTCGTACTATCTGCCCATACATTGTATACGGAGCTGAACTCCCATCTCTGTACTCGTACTATCTGCCCATACATTGTATACGGAGCTGAACCCCCATCTCTGTACTCGTACTATCTGCCCATACATTGTATACGGAGCTGAACTCCCATCTCTGTACTCGTACTATCTGCCCATACATTGTATTCACAGCGGAACCCCCATCTCTGTACTCGTACTATCTGCTCATACATTGTATTCACAGCGGAACCCCCATCTCTGTACTCGTACTATCTGCTCATACATTGTATTCACAGCCGAACCCCCATCTCTGTACTCGTACTATCTGCCCATACATTGTATACGGAGCTGAACCCCCATCTCTGTACTCGTACTATCTGCCCATACATTGTATACGGAGCTGAACCCCCATCTCTGTACTCGTACTATCTGCCCATACATTGTATACGGAGCTGAACCCCCATCTCTGTACTCGTACTATCTGCTCATACATTGTATACGGAGCTGAACCCCCATCTCTGTACTCGTACTATCTGCCCATACATTGTATACGGAGCTGAACCCCCATCTCTGTACTCGTACTATCTGCCCATACATTGTATTCACAGTGGAACCCCCATCTCTGTACTCGTACTATCTGCTCATACATTGTATACGGAGCTGAACCCCCATCTCTGTACTCGTACTATCTGCCCATACATTGTATTCACAGCCGAACCCCCATCTCTGTACTCGTACTATCTGCCCATACATTGTATTCACAGCTGAACCCCCATCTCTGTACTCGTACTATCTGCCCATACATTGTATTCACAGCTGAACCCCCATCTCTGTACTCGTACTATCTGCCCATACATTGTATTCACAGCGGAACCCCCATCTCTGTACTTGTACTATCTGCTCATACATTGTATTCACAGCTGAACCCCCATCTCTGTACTCATACTATCTGCCCATACATTGTATTCACAGCTGAACCCCCATCTCTGTACTCGTACTATCTGCCCATACATTGTATTCACAGCTGAACCCCCATCTCTGTACTCGTACTATCTGCTCATACATTGTATTCACAGCTGAACCCCCATCTCTGTACTCGTACTATCTGGGTGTATTTAAACTAGCTGGGGGTGGCGGACTCTGTTTGTCCTGGTGTCACTGAGACAGGAAGTGATAGGAAATCCAAAATGTTACAGTTGTCATCAGAACAGGAATAAAGGGGAAATCCTCCATTAAGGATATTTCTTTGGGTGACAACGAATTCCCTCACTTTTGGAGATTTCCTCTCACTTCCTGTTGTGTCTCTGGGACAGGAAGTGAAGGTAAGTCCCACATTGGTACACAGACAGCAAAACAACAACCTTTGTGGGGTTTACCTTCCCGACTCCGCCCACAACTGAAAAACATTTTGTCTGCAGACATGGTGGATGATTGCCGCAGAGCATCCGGAGACGTCTGCGATAAATCTCCTTCCATATTATTGGCAGAAATCCCCCCACGTTCCTCATCTCTGGAATGTTTCCTCAGTGTGATGGACAGTCTACAGAAAGTCACAGCGATGGTCCTCAGAAGGCTCTGCAATGGTCTCTGGAAGGTTCTACGATGATCTGCAAAAAGTTACGTGATGGTCTATGGAAGGCTCTGCAATGGTCTGCAGAAGGTTCTGTGATGGTCTATGGAAGGCTCTGCAATGGTCTGCAGAAGGTTCTGTGATGGTCTATGGAAGGCTCTGCAATGGTCTGCAGAAGGTTCTGTGATGGTCTATGGAAGGCTCTGCAATGGTCTGCAGAAGGTTCTGTGATGGTCTATGGAAGGCTCTGCAATGGTCTGCAGAAGGTTCTGTGATGGTCTATGGAAGGCTCTGCAATGGTCTGCAGAAGGTTCTGTGATGGTCTATGGAAGGCTCTGCAATGGTCTGCAGAAGGTTCTGTGATGGTCTATGGAAGGCTCTACAATGGTCTGCAGAAGGTTCTGTGATGGTCTATGGAAGGCTCTGCAATGGTCTGCAGAAGGTTCTGTGATGGTCTATGGAAGGCTCTGCAATGGTCTGCAGAAGGTTCTGTGATGGTCTATGGAAGGCTCTGCAATGGTCTGCAGAAGGTTCTGTGATGGTCTATGGAAGGCTCTACAATGGTCTGCAGAAGGTTCTGTGATGGTCTATGGAAGGCTCTGCAATGGTCTGCAGAAGGTTCTGTGATGGTCTATGGAAGGCTCTGCAATGGTCTGCAGAAGGTTCTGTGATGGTCTATGGAAGGCTCTGCAATGGTCTGCAGAAGGTTCTGTGATGGTCTATGGAAGGCTCTACAATGGTCTGCAGAAGGTTCTGTGATGGTCTATGGAAGGCTCTGCAATGGTCTGCAGAAGGTTCTGTGATGGTCTATGGAAGGCTCTCCAATGGTCTGCAGAAGGTTCTGTGATGGTCTATGGAAGGCTCTGCAATGGTCCTCAGAAGGCTCTGCAATGGTCTCTGGAAGGTTCTACGATGATCTGCAAAAAGTTACGTGATGGTCTATGGAAGGCTCTGCAATGGTCTGCAGAAGGTTCTGTGATGGTCTATGGAAGGCTCTGCAATGGTCTGCAGAAGGTTCTGTGATGGTCTATGGAAGGCTCTGCAATGGTCTGCAGAAGGTTCTGTGATGGTCTATGGAAGGCTCTGCAATGGTCCTCAGAAGGCTCTGCAATGGTCTCTGGAAGGTTCTACGATGATCTGCAAAAAGTTACGTGATGGTCTATGGAAGGCTCTGCAATGGTCTGCAGAAGGTTCTGTGATGGTCTATGGAAGGCTCTGCAATGGTCTGCAGAAGGTTCTGTGATGGTCTATGGAAGGCTCTGCAATGGTCTGCAGAAGGTTCTGTGATGGTCTATGGAAGGCTCTGCAATGGTCCGCAGAAGGTTCTGTGATGGTCTATGGAAGGCTCTGCAATGGTCTGCAGAAGGTTCTGTGATGGTCTATGGAAGGCTCTGCAATGGTCCGCAGAAGGTTCTGTGATGGTCTATGGAAGGCTCTGCAATGGTCTGCAGAAGGTTCTGTGATGGTCTATGGAAGGCTCTGCAATGGTCTGCAGAAGGTTCTGTGATGGTCTATGGAAGGCTCTGCAATGGTCCGCAGAAGGTTCTGTGATGGTCTATGGAAGGCTCTGCAATGGTCCGCAGAAGGTTCTGTGATGGTCTATGGAAGGCTCTGCAATGGTCTGCAGAAGGTTCTGTGATGGTCTATGGAAGGCTCTGCAATGGTCTGCAGAAGGTTCTGTGATGGTCTATGGAAGGCTCTGCAATGGTCTGCAGAAGGTTCTGTGATGGTCTATGGAAGGCTCTGCAATGGTCCGCAGAAGGTTCTGTGATGGTCTATGGAAGGCTCTGCAATGGTCCGCAGAAGGTTCTGTGATGGTCTATGGAAGGCTCTGCAATGGTCTGCAGAAGGTTCTGTGATGGTCTATGGAAGGCTCTGCAATGGTCTGCAGAAGGTTCTGTGATGGTCTATGGAAGGCTCTGCAATGGTCTGCAGAAGGTTCTGTGATGGTCTATGGAAGGCTCTGCAATGGTCCGCAGAAGGTTCTGTGATGGTCTATGGAAGGCTCTGCAATGGTCTGCAGAAGGTTCTGTGATGGTCTATGGAAGGCTCTGCAATGGTCTGCAGAAGGTTCTGTGATGGTCTATGGAAGGCTCTGCAATGGTCTGCAGAAGGTTCTGTGATGGTCTATGGAAGGCTCTACAATGGTCTGCAGAAGGTTCTGTGATGGTCTATGGAAGGCTCTGCAATGGTCTGCAGAAGGTTCTGTGATGGTCTATGGAAGGCTCTGCAATGGTCTGCAGAAGGTTCTGTGATGGTCTATGGAAGGCTCTGCAATGGTCTGCAGAAGGTTCTGTGATGGTCTATGGAAGGCTCTGCAATGGTCTGCAGAAGGTTCTGTGATGGTCTATGGAAGGCTCTGCAATGGTCTGCAGAAGGTTCTGTGATGGTCGGTTGAGGTTTTACGATGGTCTCCAGGATCACACCCCAATATTTATACCCCACATACCAGGATCACACCCCAATATTTATACCCCACTATACCAGGATCACACCCCAGTATTTATACCCCACTATACCAGGATCACACCCCAGTATTTATACCCACTATACCAGGATCACACCCCAATATTTATACCCCACTATACCAGGATCACACCCCAGTATTTATACCCCACCATACCAGGATCACACCCCAGTATTTATACCCCACCATATCAGGATCACACCCCAATATTTATACCCCACTATACCAGGATCACACCCCAATATTTATACCCCACTATACCAGGATCACACCCCAGTATTTATACCCCACCATATCAGGATCACACCCCAATATTTATACCCCACTATACCAGGATCACACCCCAATATTTATACCCCACATACCAGGATCACACCCCAATATTTATACCCCACTATACCAGGATCACACCCCAGTATTTATACCCCACCATATCAGGATCACACCCCAATATTTATACCCCACTATACCAGGATCACACCCCAATATTTATACCTCACCATACCAGGATCACACCCCAGTATTTATACCCCACTATACCAGGATCACACCCCAATATTTATACCCCACTATACCAGGATCACACCCCAATATTTATACCCCACTATACCAGGATCACACCCCAATATTTATACCCCACTATACCAGGATCACACCCCAATATTTATACCCCACTATACCAGGATCACACCCCAATATTTATACCCCACTATACCAGGATCACACCCCAGTATTTATACCCACTATACCAGGATCACACCCCAATATTTATACCCCACATACCAGGATCACACCCCAATATTTATACCCCACTATACCAGGATCACACCCCAATATTTATACCCCACTATACCAGGATCACACCCCAATATTTATACCTCACTATACCAGGATCACACCCCAATATTTATACCCCACTATACCAGGATCACACCCCAATATTTATACCTCACTATACCAGGATCACACCCCAATATTTATACCCCACTATACCAGGATCACACCCCAATATTTATACCCCACTATACCAGGATCACACCCCAATATTTATAACATACCAGGATCACACCCCAGTATTTATACTCCACTATACCAGGATCACACCCCAATATTTATAACATACCAGGATCACACCCCAGTATTTATACCCCACATACCAGGATCACACCCCAATATTTATACCCCACTATACCAGGATCACACCCCAATATTTATACCCCACTATACCAGGATCACACTCCAGTATTTATACCATACCAGGATCACACCCCAGTATTTATACCCCACATACCAGGATCACACCCCAGTATTTATACCCCACCATACCAGGATCACACCCCAATATTTATACCCCACATACCAGGATCACACCCCAATATTTATACCCCACATACCAGGATCACACCCCAATATTTATACCCCACTATACCAGGATCACACCCCAGTATTTATACCATACCAGGATCACACCCCAGTATTTATACCCCACATACCAGGATCACACCCCAGTATTTATACCCCACTATACCAGGATCACACCCCAGTATTTATACCCACTATACCAGGATCACACCCCAATATTTATACCCCACATACCAGGATCACACCCCAATATTTATACCCCACTATACCAGGATCACACCCCAATATTTATACCCCACTATACCAGGATCACACCCCAATATTTATACCTCACTATACCAGGATCACACCCCAATATTTATACCCCACTATACCAGGATCACACCCCAATATTTATACCTCACTATACCAGGATCACACCCCAATATTTATACCCCACTATACCAGGATCACACCCCAATATTTATACCCCACTATACCAGGATCACACCCCAATATTTATAACATACCAGGATCACACCCCAGTATTTATACCCCACTATACCAGGATCACACCCCAATATTTATACCCCACTATACCAGGATCACACCCCAGTATTTATACTCCACTATACCAGGATCACACCCCAATATTTATAACATACCAGGATCACACCCCAGTATTTATACCCCACATACCAGGATCACACCCCAATATTTATACCCCACTATACCAGGATCACACCCCAATATTTATACCCCACTATACCAGGATCACACCCCAATATTTATAACATACCAGGATCACACCCCAGTATTTATACCCCACTATACCAGGATCACACCCCAATATTTATAACATACCAGGATCACACCCCAGTATTTATACCCCACATACCAGGATCACACCCCAATATTTATACCCCACTATACCAGGATCACACCCCAATATTTATACCCCACATACCAGGATCACACCCCAATATTTATACCCCACTATACCAGGATCACACCCCAGTATTTATACCATACCAGGATCACACCCCAGTATTTATACCCCACTATACCAGGATCACACCCCAATATTTATACCCCACTATACCAGGATCACACCCCAGTATTTATACCCCGCTATACCAGGATCACACCCCAATATTTATACCCCACATACCAGGATCACACCCCAATATTTATACCCCACATACCAGGATCACACCCCAATATTTATACCCCACTATACCAGGATCACACCCCAATATTTATAACATACCAGGATCACACCCCAGTATTTATACCCCACTATACCAGGATCACACCCCAATATTTATACCCCACTATACCAGGATCACACCCCAGTATTTATACCCCACTATACCAGGATCACACCCCAATATTTATACCCCACTATACCAGGATCACACCCCAATATTTATACCCCACCATACCAGGATCACACCCCAATATTTATACCCCACTATACCAGGATCACACCCCAATATTTATACCCCACATACCAGGATCACACCCCAGTATTTATACCCCACCATACCAGGATCACACCCCAATATTTATACCTCACTATACCAGGATCACACCCCAATATTTATACCCCACTATACCAGGATCACACCCCAATATTTATACCCCACTATACCAGGATCACACCCCAATATTTATACCCCACTATACCAGGATCACACCCCAATATTTATACCCCACTATACCAGGATCACACCCCAATATTTATACCCCACTATACCAGGATCACACCCCAATATTTATACCCCACCATACCAGGATCACACCCCAATATTTATACCCCACATACCAGGATCACACCCCAGTATTTATACCCCACCATACCAGGATCACACCCCAATATTTATACCCCACTATACCAGGATCACACCCCAATATTTATACCCCACCATACCAGGATCACACCCCAATATTTATACCCCACATACCAGGATCACACCCCAGTATTTATACCCCACCATACCAGGATCACACCCCAATATTTATACCCCACTATACCAGGATCACACCCCAATATTTATACCCCACCATACCAGGATCACACTCCAGTATTTATACCATACCAGGATCACACCCCAGTATTTATACCCCACTATACCAGGATCACACCCCAATATTTATACCCCACCATACCAGGATCACACTCCAGTATTTATACCATACCAGGATCACACCCCAGTATTTATACCCCACCATACCAGGATCACACCCCAATATTTATACCCCACTATACCAGGATCACACCCCAATATTTATACCCCACATACCAGGATCACACCCCAGTATTTATACCCCACCATACCAGGATCACACCCCAGTATTTATACCCCACTATACCAGGATCACACCCCAATATTTATACCCCACATACCAGGATCACACCCCAGTATTTATACCCCACCATACCAGGATCACACCCCAATATTTATACCCCACTATACCAGGATCACACCCCAATATTTATACCTCACTATACCAGGATCACACCCCAATATTTATACCCCACTATACCAGGATCACACCCCAATATTTATACCCCACTATACCAGGATCACACCCCAATATTTATACCCCACCATACCAGGATCACACCCCAGTATTTATACCCCACCATACCAGGATCACACCCCAATATTTATACCCCACTATACCAGGATCACACCCCAATATTTATACCCCACTATACCAGGATCACACCCCAGTATTTATACCCCACCATACCAGGATCACACCCCAATATTTATACCCCACTATACCAGGATCACACCCCAGTATTTATACCCCACCATACCAGGATCACACCCCAATATTTATACCCCACTATACCAGGATCACACCCCAATATTTATACCCCACTATACCAGGATCACACCCCAATATTTATACCCCACCATACCAGGATCACACCCCAATATTTATACCCCACTATACCAGGATCACACCCCAATATTTATACCCCACTATACCAGGATCACACCCCAATATTTATACCCCACTATACCAGGATCACACCCCAATATTTATACCCCACTATACCAGGATCACACCCCAATATTTATACCCCACTATACCAGGATCACACCCCAATATTTATACCCCACTATACCAGGATCACACCCCAGTATTTATACCCCACATACCAGGATCACACCCCAATATTTATACCCCACATACCAGGATCACACCCTAATATTTATACCCCACTATACCAGGATCACACCCCAATATTTATACCCCACATACCAGGATCACACCCCAATATTTATACCCCACTATACCAGGATCACACCCCAATATTTATAACCCACATACCAGGATCACACCCCAATATTTATACCCCACTATACCAGGATCACACCCCAATATTTATAACCCACATACCAGGATCACACCCCAATATTTATAACCCATTTATATTGTATGATGTATAGAATATGGGCCCCGATGTGCAGATTTGCGGGTGTCACACCATATATAAGGGGTCCCGTCTCCTGTGTATGGTCAGCGCACACCGCCGTCTCTTCTGGCGTCTTATCTCGATCGGTTTCCTCGCAGTTCTGGATTTCTGGCTCCACACTCAGATTTATATTGTGAGTGGCAGACAGGAATGTACGCAGGTCTGCTCTTCTTTCCTTCCTACTACATAAAGCTGTCCGAGATATTACCCCACCGGGGGGGCACCTAGGCAGATAAGAGCCCCGGGGAGGGAGACTGTCCATGGTCCTGGGGGGAGGGGATGTCCATGGTGCTTTAGGAAGGGGCTTTCCTGTATATTGAGTTTGACTTTCCAGGGTTCTGGAGAAGGGGGGCTCTTCAGGGTGTTGGGAGGGTGTCCTGGGGGGAGGGCTGTCTTGGGGGCTATCCTAGGTACTGAGTGGTCTTTCCAGGGATTTAGGGGGTTCATAATACCACCCACCTTCACAAATATCTCCCACCATTACCACCCAACAATCCCCACAAATACCCCCACCATTACCCCCTTCTCCATCAATAATACCTCCTTCATTCCAACTAATACCCCCACCTCAACTAATACCACCCACCTTCACAAGTATCCCCCACCATTACCACCCAACAATCTCTACGAATACCCCCCATCCCCACTAATACCCCCACCATTACCCCCTTCTCCATCAATAATACCGCCTTCATTCCCCCTAATACCCCCACCTCAACTAATACCACCCACCTTCACAAGTATCTCCCACCATTACCACCCAACAATCCCCACAAATACCCCCCATCCCCAATAATACCCCCACCATTGCCACCCAACAATCCCCACGAATACCCCCACCATTACCCCCTTCTCCATCAATAATACCTCCTTCATTCCAACTAATACCCCCACCTCAACTAATACCACCCACCTTCATAAGTATCTCCCACCATTACCACCCAACCATCCTCACTAATACCCCCACCATTACCCCCTTCTCCATCAATAATACCTCCTTCATTCCTACTAATACCCCCACCTCAACTAATACCACCTACCTTCACAAGTATCCCCCACCATTACCACCCAACAATTTCCACGAATACCCCCCATCCCCACTAATACCCCCACCATTACCCCCTTCTCCATCAATAATACCTCCTCCATTCCCCCTAATACCCCCACTTCAACTAATACCACCCACCTTCACAAGTATCTCCCACCATTACCACCCAACCATCCTCACTAATACCCCCCATCCTCACTAATACCCCCACCATTACCCCCTTCTCCATCAATAATACCTCCTTCATTCCCACTAATACCCCCACCTCAACTAATACCACCCACCTTCACAAGTATCTCCCACCCCATTACCACCCAACCACCCACACTTATACCCCCATCCCAATCCCCACTATACCCCCCACCATTACCACCCAGCCATCCTCTCTAAAATCCCCTCCTAATACCCCATCCCCACCAACATCCCTTGTCAACCCTAATACCCCCCCACCCACTAATATCCCCCACCATTATCCCCCTGTCACCCCTATACCCCCTCAGCCTCATTAAAAACCCCCATCACCACTAATACTTCTCACCAATCCCCCAGTAATACCCCTGTCACCAGTAATACTCTCAGGCTCAATGAATATCCCCCCCTGTGCCCACTAATACCCTCCACCCAAACTAAGACCACCCCAACACCCTAATACCCCTCAGAAATACCACACCTCTGCCTCCGCTACAGTCCCACTAATACCCCCCACCAACTAAGCCATACTATTAATACAATAACTCACAGCCCTAATACTCAACTACCCCAACACTAACCCCAACATCCACTAGACCTCCCACACCTACCCTCCACTAACCCACTAATAGCCCACTACCCCAAGCTTAGACCCTCCCATACCCCCACTCATCCAGCTAGCCCTCTTGCTAAGACCCCCACCCAAACCCTAAATCTACATCCTTACCATCATACCCCCCAAGCTTAGACCACCCCATCCTTGTTCCAACTAATACCACCAAAATACCCTGCCTGTGCTCCCACTAATACCACCCTACCACCCATGCTCTCTACTACCCCCATACCTGCCCCTGTGCTGCTATATACACGTGACAATGTCCCTGGTGGACAGTGTATATACACGTGACAATTCTGGTGACAAGCGTGCCCCACAAGTACAATCATTCCCCCTGGTGACATGGCAATCACCCCAGTAATATAGCCCTGTCACCCCAATAATTAGCCCTGTCACCCCAATAATAACCCCTGTCACCCCAACAATATACCCCTGTCACCCCAATAATATACCCCTGTCACCCCAACAATATACCCCTGTCACCCCAATATATACCCCTGTCACCCCACAACAATTATACCCCTGTCACCCCAATAATATACCCCTGTCACCCCAATAATATAGCCCTGTCACCCCAATAATATACCCCTGTCACCCCAACAATATACCCCTGTCACCCCAATAATGGATAGTTCCTGTCCTAATCCCCCCCTCCCGGTATTTTGTCACCTCCCCGGGCCCTCGCCTGACATTTGGCACCTCCCCAGTGCAGAGCTGAGCGGACTCCGGTGAGGGGAGTCCGGCATGGGGAGTCCGGCATGCAGATAGCCCGAACATCTGCTCACCATTATCAGCACATATCTGCTAGATACAGCCCGTCCGGAAATACCCCCCCCGTCCCGAATACATTGTGTGCTGCACCCCCCCCCAATAACCCTTTGTGTGGCTGCACCCCCCCAACACCTGCTGCCCCCCCCCAAAAGAACTCTGACTGGCCTAGAAATGCCGATAAACCAGAACAACAAACACAATATTGTAAATCTGCTACCTGTGAATCCAGAGAATACGATGTATGGTGGAAGGAATCACATTCAGGCTGCCACTGCCGAGTAGTCAGCTGTGGAAAACAAGTGGAATGTGGAATCTTCCGTCTCTATATCAGAAATCTGTAGAGAGAACGTCGGAGATCGCCGATAACGATTCATAATGACGCCAGAACTAATCACCCAATAATCCGAATACCAACCGACTCAACAACCCCGATCCGAATCCCCCGCCTTCTGCAGGTCCAGAGACCCCCCTCTAATATATTCCAGAATATGAGCCATGGGCACTGAGCTGTGATTGGTCCATTTCATGGTGATTGTTACCCCCCACCTACCTGCCCATGTCAGGATCGTCCCCCGATAGGCATGGAAGAGCCAATTCCCTGTACCCATCCCCCTCTCCATGGGAGCCGAACTATTAAGTGATTGTAAAGTCCTCCTCTGTAACAGAGCAGCCCGGATCCTCCTCTTCTCGGGTCCCTCTTCAGCTCTCCTGACTCTCCTCCTCCTGACGGGTGTCCCCATAGACCAGCAGCTTGATATGGGGACACCCGAGCCGAGCCACAGATCTGTGTGTCCATTCCACCTAGGCTCCGCCCCCCTCTCTCTCCTCATTGGCCCACAGACTTTGATGGACAGCAGCGGAATTGGACACTTCACTGCTGTCTCAGCCAATGAGGAAGGAAAGTCCCGGGCAGCCATGTCTCTCGTGTAACATCGCTGGATGGAGAGGGGGCTCAGGTAAGTAGGAGGGGGGGAGGGGCACACAGAAGTATTAGGGGGGCTGAGGGGGAGGGGCACACAGAAGTATTAGGGGGCTGAGGGGGAGGAGCGCACAGAAGTATTAGGGGGGCTGAGGGGGAGCGGCACACAGAAGTATTAGGGGGGCTGAGGGGGAGGGGCACACAGAAGTATTAGTGGGATGAGGGGGAGGGGCACACAGAAGTATTAGTGGGATGAGGGGGAGGAGCACACAGAAGTATTAGGGGGGCTGAGGGGGAGGGGCACACAGAAGTATTAGGGGGGCTGAGGGGGAGGGGCACACAGAAGTATTAGGAGGGGGCTGAGGTGGGGAGGGGCACACAGAAGTATTAGGGGGGCTGAGGGGGAGGAGCACACAAAAGTATTAGTGGGATGAGGGGGAGGAGCACACAGAAGTATTAGGGGGGCTGAGGGGGAGGGGCACACCAGAAGTATTAGGGGGCTGAGGGGGAGGGGCACACAGAAGTATTAGGGGGGGCTGAGGGGGAGGAGCACACAAAAGTATTAGTGGGATGAGGGGGGAGGAGCACACAGAAGTATTAGGGGGGCTGAGGGGTAGGGGCACACAGAAGTATTAGGGGGGCTGAGGGGGAGGGGCACACAGAAGTATTAGGGGCTGAGGGGGAGGGGCACACAGAAGTATTAGGGGGATGAGGGGGAGGAGCGCACAGAAGTATTAGGGGGGCTGAGGGGGGAGGAGCACACAAGTATTAGGGGGCTGAGGGGGAGCGGCACACAGAAGTATTAGGGGGGCTGAGGGGGAGGAGCACACAAAAGTATTAGTGGGATGAGGGGGAGGAGCACACAGAAGTATTAGGGGGGCTGAGGGGGAGGAGCACACAAAAGTATTAGTGGGATGAGGGGGAGGAGCACACAGAAGTATTAGGAGGGATGAGGGGGAGGAGCGCACAGAAGTATTAGGGGGGCTGAGGGGGAGGAGAGCACACAAGTATTAGGGGGCTGAGGGGGGAGCGGCACACAGAAGTATTAGGGGGGGCTGAGGGGGAGGAGCACACAAAAGTATTAGTGGGATGAGGGGGGAGGAGCACACAGAAGTATTAGGGGGGCTGAGGGGGGAGGGGCACACAGAAGTATTAGGGGGGCTGAGGGGGAGGGGGCACACAGAAGTATTAGGGGGGGCTGAGGGGGGAGGGGCACACAGAAGTATTAGGGGGGCTGAGGGGGGGAGGGGGGCACA
>NC_133329.1:416773798-416804523 GCF_042186555.1 Aquarana catesbeiana | reverse complement strand
AAACACAAAGGCATAATGGAGCTAGTATGTATAACTCATTATGAAATATTCACCTTAGATCGAAGCCCCCGCTGCGATCCCCGCACACTGGTCCGGCCGGTGACATTGCTCCCAGAGTTATTTCCGGGGAGCAATGGCTCCGGCGCTGTGATTGGCCGGAGCCGCGATGACGTCACTCCTGTGCAGGAGCCGCAGGTAACGGCATGTCAGCTGAAGCAACAGCATGAACGAGCCACTACTTAAAGAGGAGTTCCACCCAGGGGGGCCATTAAAAAAAAAAAAATTAAAAGTCAGCAGCTACAAATACTGCAGCTGCTGACTTTTAATTTGGACACTTACCTGTCCCAGGGTCCAGCGATGTGGGGGATCGAAGCCCCGCTCGTCTCCCCCTCCGTTCAGCGGCGCCGGTATTGCAACTGTGGGCGCCAGGCTGTGGCTTCACAGCCTGGCACCCACTGCGCATGCTCGCCGTGATTGACCGCTCAGTCACCTGGGACCTGTAATGGGTCCCAGATGATTGACAGGAGGGAGGGAGCAGAGCCGAGCCCTTCCTGTGCCGAGGGGGAAGTGATGTCACCAGCCCAGGCAAAGGAAGGGGCAGACTACGAGGGACCCCCTAGCAACAGGCATTTAGAGGTAAGTTAAAAAAAAAAAATATCCAAATGTTTTTTTTTTTTTTGTTTTTTTTTTTGTTTTTTAGGATTTTTTATGTATTTTTGTTTTTTTTGGGTGGAACCCCACTTTAACGTGCCAATGAGGTCAGCACATGCCGATACAGGGGGATATCTCTTAAACCGTGCAGGTTTAGGAGATATCCAAGGTAGCTACAGATAAATAAAGCCTTATTATAGATGTACCCGTACAAATATGCAGGTACCTGTACAACCACTTTAATGTGCTTCTTCCTGAGCCACTCCTTTGTTGCCTTGGCCGTGTGTTTTGGGTCATTGTCATGCTGGAAGATCCATCCATGACCCATTTTCAATGCCCTGGGTGAGGGAAGGAGGTTCTCACTCAAGATTTGATGGTACATGGCCCCCGTCTATCGTCCCTTTGATGCTGTGAAGTTGTTCTGTCCTCTTAGCAGAAAAACACCCCAAAGCATAATGTTTCCACCTCCATGTATGACGGTGGGAGATGGTGTTCTTGGGGTCATAGGACCTCCATGTATGACGGTGGGGGATGGTGTTCTTGGGGTCATAGAACCTCCATGTATGACGGTGGGGGATGGTGTTGTTGGGGTCATAGGACCTCCATGTATGACGGTGGGGGATGGTGTTCTTGGGGTCATAGGACCTCAATGTATGACGGTGGGGGATGGTGTTCTTGGGGTCATAGGACCTCCATGTATGACGGTGGGGGATGGTGTTCTTGGGGTCATAGGTCCTCCATGTATGACGGTGGGGGATGGTGTTCTTGGGGTCATAGGACCTCCATGTATGACGGTGGGGGATGGTGTTCTTGGGGTCATAGGACCTCCATGTATGACGGTGGGGGATGGTGTTGTTGGGGTCATAGGACCTCCATGTATGACGGTGGGGGATGGTGTTCTTGGGGTCATAGGACCTCAATGTATGACGGTGGGGAGATGGTGTTCTTGGGGTCATAGGACCTCCATGTATGACGGTGGGGGATGGTGTTCTTGGGGTCATAGGTCCTCATGTATGACGGTGGGGGATGGTGTTCTTGGGGTCATAGGACCTCCATATATGATGGTGGAGGATGGTGTTCTTGGGGTCATAGGACCTCCATGTATGACGGTGGGGGGATGGTGTTCTTGGGGTCATAGGTCCTCCATGTATGACGGTGGGGGATGGAGTTCTTGGGGTCATAGGACCTCCATATATGATGGTGGAGGATGGTGTTCTTGGGGGTCATAGGACCTCCATGTATGACGGTGGGGGATGGTGTTCTTGGGGTCATAGGTCCTCCATGTATGACGGTGGGGGATGGTGTTCTTGGGTCATAGGTCCTCCATGTATGACGGTGGGGGATGGTGTTCTTGGGGTCATAGGTCCTCCATGTATGACGGTGGGGGATGGTGTTTCTTGGGGTCATAGGTCCTCCATGTATGACGGTGGGAGATGGTGTTCTTGGGGTCATAGGACCTCCATGTATGACGGTGGGAGATGGTGTTCTTGGGGTCATAGGTCCTCATGTAGGACGGTGGGAGATGGTGTTCTTGGGGTCATAGGACCTCCATGTATGACGGTGGGGGATGGTGTTCTTGGGGTCATAGGACCTCCATGTATGACGGTGGGGGATGGTGTTCTTGGGGTCATAGGACCTCCATGTATGACGGTGGGGGATGGTGTTCTTGGGGTCATAGGACCTCCATGTATGACGGTGGGGGGATGGTGTTCTTGGGGTCATAGGACCTCCATGTATGATGGTGGGGGATGGTGTTCTGGGGGTCATAGGACCTCCATGTATGATGGTGGGGGATGGTGTTCTTGGGGTCATAGGCAGCATTCCTCCTCCTCCAAACACGAGTTGAGTTGATGCCAAAGATCTCGATTTTGGTCTCCTCTGACCACAACACTTTCACCCAGTTCTCCTCGGAATCATTCGATCTTCATTAGTAATCTTCAGACGGACCTGTACATGTGATTTCCTGAGCAGGAGGACCTTGCGGGGGCTGCAGGATTTCCAGTCCTTCACGGTGTAGTGTGTTACCGATTGTTTTCTTGGTGACTATGGTCCCAGCTGAGATCATTGACAAGATTCTCCTGTGTAGTTCTGGGCTGATTCCTCACCGTTCTCATGATCATTGAACCTCCACGAGGTGAGATCTTGAATGGAGCCCAGACCGAGGAGATCGATCGTTATTTTGTGTTTCCTCCATTTGTGAATAATCGCACCAACTGTTGTCACCTTCTCACCAAGCTGCTTGGCGATGGTCTTGTAGCCCATTCCAGCCTTGTGTAGATCTACAATCTTGTCCCCGACATCCTTGGACAGCTCTTTGGTCTTGGCCATGGTGGAGAGATTGGAATCTGATCGATTTGATTCTGTGGACAGGTGTCTTTTATACAGGTAACAAGCTGAGATTAAGAGCACTCCCTTTAAGAGAGAAAGAGAGAAGAGTGCTCTTAATCTCAGCTCATTACCTGTATAGAAGACACCTGGGAGCCAGAAATCTTACTGATTGATCGGAGATCAAATACTTATTTCACTCATTAACATGCAAATCAATTGATAACTTTTTTGAAATGCATTTTCTGGATATTTTGTTGTTATTCTGTCTCTCACTGGTAAAATAAATCGTCCATTAACGTACAAAATCAGCAGCCAATCAAATACTTTTTTTCTCTCACTGTAGATGGCCAATCTCTCCCGTTATACTGAGCAGAGATATCGTCCTGTCCTGAGTGCAGTACACACAGATGGCCAGATGAGGGCGCTGTATGACTCCTTGTTATACTGAGATGTCCTGAGTGCAGTAGATGCAGATAGGCAGCAGAGGGCGCCGTGTGTCTCTGGGACGGGATGGGGGGGGGGGGGGGGGGGCAGCATGTGAGCAGCTGGCGGAGTCAGTTTGCCTGCAGGGAGAAGATAGACACAGTCCGTTCTCTTCTCATGTGCTCTGCTGCAGGCTAAAGAATTGTTTTGTAACATGTGAGGTGGAGCACGGCCATCTTTATTGGGGAGGGGGGGGGGGGTGAGGTTATAGGAAAATCCTCCCTACATTGAGGAAAGTATTCAGAGGAGAATAATTTGAGGACTCTTCAGTTTGGGGTATTATACAGACACATAACCCCCCCCCCCCCCCCCGCCCCCAATCATGGCACCCCATTGGGGAATTTTTCTTGACCCCCCTCTTAGCTGGCACCGGAACAGGTGTGTCCCCATTAAAGGTTCACACTCTCTTCCTTGTTCTGGTGACCACGGTAACATTTTGGTTCATTGATGCAAATGGGGAAGACTGCCAACAACACAGCACATAGGGTTTACCCTCTCCCAGTAAAGTTCTGTCTTTTGGATTCTTCAATCCCCCTTCCCTCTGTATTCTCTCTCACCTTTCTCTGACCCCCCCCAGAACTCCCGGCTTTCCCAGTATATGACATCTCATTTATCTGCATTAAACTTTCTTTGTCATTCAGCTGCTTATTCAGCTTGTAGCACAGCGACAATAGTGAAGCCAGGAGACGGGGTGCAGATCGATAGAGACACCCCCTGAATATGTCCTGACCGGGGTCCTTGAACTGAGATCCCTATTGCTGGCAGGACAGGGCTTGGAGGGGGGGGGGGTAGGAAGAATAGGCCACCACCTCAGGAGGGGTTTACCAAAAGCAGGTGCGGCAACCTATCTTGCTGAGATCATTCACAGTTCATGGGGCATGGGGGGGGGCATTGGCCTGGGGTGTACAGGACTTTTTCCAGCACTTTTTGTTTGCAGTTGCCTTCCTGTTGGTTGTGGGTGATGTACAATGTTGAGTATCTGCTCGTCATGTTGGACCTCAGCCTTTCCCAACCTTTTTACCTCAGAGGAACCCTTAAAAAAAAATTTCAGGTGTCCCGGGAACCTCGCTAAGATTAGTCCATCGGGTTATAAGGGAAATGCCTCTAACATTGGTGGTCCATGGAAGGAATGACCCCGTACATTGCTGGTTGGAATGCCACCCTTACAGTTGGCCAACCATGTACTATGAAGACACCATCAGATGGGAGGTCAACCAGCCATAGCTCAATGAACCCCTAACCACCTCTGGAGGAACCCTAGAGCTCCACTGAACCCTAGTTGAGACGTTCATGTTGTATGGTTTTAGGTATCTGCTAGTCGTGTTGAATGTTGTTGGGTATCTGCTGGATGGTGGAGAGTATCTACCAGTCATTCCAGATGGTGTCGGGTTTCTGTCAGTCAAGCTGTATAGTGTTGGATATCTGGCAATCGTGTTGGATGGTGTGGAGTATCTGCCAGTCGTGTTGGATGGCAGCCGTTCTCAACCTTTTTACCCCAGAGAAATCCTTCAGGGGTCATAGGGGCATTTTTCTTGACATTAGTGGTTGTGAAAGGAATGACCCCTTACAGTGCTGGTTGGAAAACCACCATTACAGTTAACCAAGACTGGAAGACCCCATCAGATTGGGACGTCAACCAGCCACCGCTCAAGAAACCCATAGGAACCTCTGGAGGAACCCTAGTTGAGAATGCCTGTTGGATGGTGTGGTGTATCTGGCCATCATGTTGGACCTCAGTCTTTCTCAACCTTTTTACCCCAGAGGAACCCCTGCTAAAATTAGTCTGTCATAAGGAAAATGCCCCTGACATTGGTGGTTGTGGAAGGAATGACCACTTACAGTGCTGGTTGGAATGCCACCCTTACATTTAGCTAAGACTGGAAGACCCCATCAGATTGGGACATCAACTAGCCACATCTCAAGGGACCCTGGTTGAGAATGCCTGTTGTAATGTGTTAAGCATCTGCCCTTCATGTTGTATGGTGTTGAGTATCTGCTCATCGTGTTGAACCTCGGCCTTTCTCAACCTTTTTTAGCCCAAAGGAACCCTTTGAAATAATTTTCAGGTGTCCTGGGAACCTCGCTAAGATTAGTCCATCAGGTGTTAGGGGCATTTTCCTTATAACATTGGTAGTCAGTGGAAGAAATATCCACTTACAGTGCTGGTTGGAAATCCACCCTTACAGCTGGCCAGCTGGGAACTATGGCGGCTCCATCAAATGGGAGGTCAATCAACCACAGCTCAAGGTACCCCTAATAACCTCTGGAGGAACCCTAGAGTTCCACGGAACCCTGGTTGAGACGTTCATGTTGAATAATGTGTAGAGTATCTGCCCATTACATGGGATAAAGTCATGTATCTGTCGGTCATGCCAGACAGTGTCCAGTTTCTGTTGGTCACATTGGACAGTGCTGGGTATCTGTCATTCATGCTGTAAGGTTATATAGAAGAGAAACAATTTGGGACTTTAAATGAGGTGGTGACCTGGTAAGGTCCAGTGCCTCCATCCCTATCTATTGAAAAAGCAGGAAGTGGGACTTTGAATGAAGCACATAGCTACTAATAAAAGATTTTAATTTATATAAAAAACTGAATATGGCGGTAACAAGGTACATAACAAGAAGGATAGAAACACGGCATATATCGGCTCTACGCGTTTCATGGATTGTTCCGTGCACGTGATTAGGGTATATATAATATAGATGATAGAAAAATAAGTTTGGTCTGACCCTGTCAAGGGAAAGGATGATAATAAGGAAAATTTAAATGGAATAAAAATTGATAAACCCAAAGAAACCCTCGCTCTTAAAAATACTTACAAGGGTTGCTATATAGTGAAGGTATGGCACTTGGGATCGCTGTAGGGTGTTGGATATATGCCAGTCTTATTGGATGGTGTTGAGCATCTGCCTGTCGTGTCGGACGGCAGCCCCTCTCAACCTTTTTACCCCAGAGGAACCCTTGAAAAAAATATTCAGGTGTCCAGGGAACCCCGCTAAGATTAGTCGATCAGGCGTTAAAAGGGAAATGCCCCTAACATTGGTAGTTAGTGGAAGGACTGACCCCTTACAGTGCTGTTTGGAATGCCACCCTTACAGTTGGCCAACCTGGAACTATGAAGGAAAGTCAACCAGCAACAGCTCAAGGAACCCCTAACAACTTCTTAAGGAACCTTGGTTGAGACATTCATGTTGTATGATGTGGAGTATCGGCTGGTCATGTTGTATGGTATCTGCCAGACAATGGTGAGTATCTGCCAGTCACACTGAATGGTGTTGGGTTTCTGTCAGTCATGTTTGTAGGGTCTTGGATATATGCCGGTCATGTTGGATGATGTTGAGTATCTGCACGTTGTGTCAGACAGCAGCCTTTCTCAACCTTTTTACACCAGAGGAATCCTTCATAAGGGAAATTAATCTGACATTGGTGATTGTAGAAGAAAGGACACCTTATAATGGTGATTGGAATGTTATCCATACATTTAGCTGGACTGTAAGACCCCATCAGATTGGGACATCAACCAGCCATAGCTCAAGGAACCTCTGGAGGAACCCTAGTTAAGAATGCCTGTCGGCTGGTGTTGAGTATATGCCTGTCATGCTTGACGGCAGCCTTTCTTAACATTTTTACCCCAGCAGAACCCTTGAAATAATTTTCAGGTCCTGGGAACCCCACTAAGATTAGTCCATCAGGGGTCATAAGGGATATGCCCCTAACATTGGTGGTTGTGGAAGAAATTACTCCTTACAGTGCTGCTTGGAATCCTAACCTGAAAGATACCATCACATTGGGTCGTCAACTAGCCACAGCTTAAGAAGCCTTGAGGAACCTCTGGAGGAACCCTAGTTGATAATTCTTGTCGTATGGTATTGAGTATCTGCCGGTCATGTTGTACGGTGGTAGATATCTGCCGGTCCTCGGATTGCTACGTCTTTCAGGTGGGATGGTCAGCCAGCCACAGCTCAAGGAACCCCCTAGAAACCTCTGGAGGAACCCTGGTTGGAGAACGCTAGTGTTGAATCTCTAGGTATCTTTGAGAAACTCTAGAGTATCATGGGACCAATGGGAACCTCTGGAGGAACCCTAGTTGATAATTGTTGTATGGTGTGTATCTGCCAGTCATATTGTACGGTGCCGAGTTTCTGTCGGTCACGTCGGACAGTGTTGGATATCTGCCGGTCCTCGGATCGGTACGTCTGCCGGGCGGGATGGTCACGGGTTAAGTTGTCTGCGCCGGCCGCCTCCCTGTGTGACGCGTCAGGAATGAATAAGATGTAACTGGGGTTCCAGGGAGCAGGTCCTTGACCCGGCGGGGGTGACAGCACGGTGACTGCTCAGACGTCTGTGTGCGTGCCACAGCCGCGTTCGCTCCCAGGTGGGTAATTAGAGGCGTTTGAAGGGAGCGCAGGAGCCGCTAATTTGTGCTTCACTTTGCATATTTCTTCAGCCGTATGAATTAAACATCAGATGAGAGTTGGCATGAAGCACCTCGCCCATCCCCCAACCACCGCCAGGACCGGGCCAGGAAAACCGCAATCCGGGAGGATGGAGATGGCAGAAAGATGGTGGGGGGGGGGTTTGAGCGTGCTAAATACAGAGTGTAGATGGGTTGTAACAGCGCACCTTCTGCATTGTGCGGTATCCAATGGCAACCAATCAGAAATGAGAGATTTAATTCAGGGGCTACTTGTTTAAAAAAAAAACGAATTTTTTTTAGAAGAATTTGGGGGCCATTAGCTTTGTCTTTCCATCAATAAGTATCAAAAACCAAACTTGAGTCTATTTTGGATGAAGTAGGAAAGAGTTAAAATTCATCTGCATCCTGTTAGGGAGATTTCCCTTCATTCCTGTCCCAGAGACACATCCATTAGTTTATGTCTCTGTGACAACCAGGACATAAAGGGTGAATCTCCCCAGCGGGGACACAGACTGCAGTAAAACATGACAGGGGCTCTAATCCTTCCACACTCCATCCAAAAGTAATAAAAGGATTTAGCTTTAGATCCACTTTAAGTTTTAGAGCCGGGGTAAGCATGGCCGCCCTGGAACCTGTATTGTCAATGAGCGCTTCCATTATTCTGTCCATCCAGGTACCCTGTGACTGTCTAAGCGGGCCCTTAAGAGGGGGAGGGGGGGCGCTCTGCAGTCAGAGAATTCCAATATCCCCGACCCGCTACAAAGTGATCCCCATAGAATGTGACTTGACCCCCATAACGTGACCCAAAACCGTAACCCATAAGATGTGACCCGAAACTTATAGGACTTAACAGACATCTCTAAATCTAACCCATAGGATGTGACCTGTGTCCCATAGAAGGTGACCTGTGAGCCTATGCCCATTGCATGACCTGTGACCTTATGCCCATAGGATGACCTGCCACCCATAGGATGCCATCTGTGACCCATAGAAGATGACCGTGACCTTATGCCCAAATGAGCTGACACCCATTGGATGTGACCTGTGCTCCCTAGAAGATGACCTTCCACTCACAGGATGCGATGCATAGAATGTAACCTGTGGCCCATAGGTGTCCCTAACCCATAGGATTTGACCCTAAAGCTATAGAACTCTCCCAGCCCAGATACAAGCTGACACCTATAGAATGTGACCCACAGGAGGTGACCTGAAAGCTAATAGAAGATGACCTACCACCCATAAAATATGCCCTGTGACCCATAGAAGATGACACCCATGGGATGTGACCTTCTGCCCATAGAAGGACCTGCTACCCTAGGATGTGACCTGTGACCCATAGAAGGACCTGCTACCTCTAGGATGTGACCTATGACCCAAAGAAGGACCTGCTACCCCTAGGATGTTTCATATGACCCATAGAAGGACCTGCTACCTCTAGGATGTGACCTGTGACCTATAGAAGGACCTGCTACCCTAGGATGTGACCTGTGACCCATAGAAGGACCTGCTACCCCTAGGATGTGTCATATGACCCATAGAAGGACCTGCTACCTCTAGGATGTGACCTGTGACCCATAGAAGGACCTGCTACCTCTAGGATGTGACCTGTGACCCATAGAAGGACCTGCTACCCCTAGGATGTGTCATATGACCCATAGAAGGACCTGCTACCTCTAGGATGTGACCTGTGACCTATAGAAGGACCTGCTACCCCTAGGATGTAACCTGTGACCCATAGAAGGACCTGCTACCCCTAGGATGTGACCTGTGACCCATAGAAGGACCTGCTACCTCTAGGATGTGACCTATGACCCATAGAAGGACCTGCTACCTCTAGGATGTGACCTGTGACCTATAGAAGGACCTGCTACCCCTAGGATGTGACCTATGACCCATAGAAGGACCTGCTACCCCCTAGGATGTGACCTGTGACCCATAGAAGGACATGCTACCCCTAGGATGTGACCTGTGACCCATAGAAGGACCTGCTACCTCTAGGATGTGACCTATGACCCATAGAAGGACATGCTACCCCTAGAATGTGACCTGTGACCCATAGAAGGACCTGCTACCTCTAGGATGTGACCTATGACCCATAGAAGGACATGCTACCCCTAGGATGTGACCTATGACCCATAGAAGGACCTGCTACCTCTAGGATGTGACCTATGACCCATAGAAGGACCTGCTACCTCTAGGATGTGACCTGTGACCCATAGAAGGACCTGCTACCCCTAGGATGTGACCTGTGACCCATAGAAGGACCTGCTACCCCTAGGATGTGACCTGTGACCCATGGAAGGACCTGCTACCCCTAGGATGTGACCTGTGACCCATGGAAGGACCTGCTACCTCTAGGATGTGACCCGTGACCCATGGAAGGACCTGCTACCCCTAGGATGTGACCCGTGACCCATGGAAGGACCTGCTACCCCTAGGATGTGACCCGTGACCCATGGAAGGACCTGCTACCCCTAGGATGTGACCCGTGACCCTTAGAAGGACCTGCTACCCCTAGGATGTGACCCGTGACCCATAGAAGGACCTGCTACCCCTAGGATGTGACCCGTGACCCATAGAAGGACCTGCTACCCCTAGGATGTGACCCATAGAAGGACCTGCTACCCCTAGGATGTGATCCATAGAAGGACCTGCTACCCCTAGGATGTGACCCATAGAAGGCCATGCTACCCCTAGGATGTGACCTGTGACCCATAGAAGGACCTGATACATCTAGGATGTGACCTGTGACCCATAGAAGGACCTGCTACATCTAGGATGCGACTTGTGACCCATAGAAGGACCTGCTACCCTCAGATGTGACCCATAGAAGGGCCTGCTACATGTAGGATGTGACCTGTAACCTATAGAAGATGACTTTGTCCACTCAGGACGGCTCCTCTGAGGTGGATTTTTGGGGTGTGGTGGGCGGGGTATAATCTCTCCTCTTCTTCCTCCGCAGTCCATGAGACGGAAATCGCCCTCTTCTGTGACGCCGACTACAGACAGTACAAGAAGAATCCCGTCTGCAGCTGGTGACCAGAACGTTCCGCCATCTTCTCTGAGCCTGGAGGATTCTGGGAACTCGGACATGCACTGTTCTTTGTGTTCTTCTGATCGGGAGTGATAAGACTATTATCTCCTCCTCCATCACACCAACCAATAAACTGCCTCCCCAACCCCCGCTCTGTGTGCAGGTCACCACTTCTTGGGGGGGCCCATGACTGCAGTTCTTGGGGCCCAGGGTAGGAGAGCACATCGTCCGGTCACCAGGATCTCAGTACTACATGGCCTTGGTGTGGGGGAGGGGAACATTCTGCAGGATCAGTATTGGGTGGGGTGTAAATCCACGAGCAAATCTGTCTCAAGATTTTACCTGCCAAAGGATTCATATTTTTGTCCATTCAGTTCTGAGATTTACACAGCAAAGTTTTTACTCTGATGCAGTTCAGTAACAGGTCTTGTCCCTCCCCTAGCCTGTGATTGGATGATGAAAGGAGAAGCAGCAAACTGATGAGCTCCTCTCTGGCACTCTGCTCTCCCCTCCTATCAGCATGCATTTTGGACTGCAGCACTTCTGCTTTTCCCTCTCCCAGTCTGAGCTCTGCTGTACGGAGATTATAGGAGGATGACGGTAATTATACGGCTTGTAATAAATAATCTGAACACAGATCTGCATTCGTTTATGTACGGCCGCAGTTCAGCTTTGAAGTATACCAGTGGGCGGAGCTTATGTTGTGAAGGGTTACACCCCCTGTCAGGTTTTATTGTCTGTGTCCCCGCTGGGGAGATTCACCCTAAATCTGAGACAGAATGTGAATGGAAATCCAAAAATGTTGGCACCGTCCCCAGTGGAGCATTTCCCCTCCCCCCTTGTTCTGGGGACAATGGACTATGAGGGGATTTCCTCTCACTTCCTCTTGTGTCCCTGCAGCAGGAAGTGAAGGGAAATCCCCCCAATAGGACCCAGAACAACCAATCAGATTGCAGCTCACCGACGTCATGTCAGTCAATGATAAACTCTGATTGGTCAGACGAATAACCGAATTCCACCAATCGCCTTCCCTGCACAGAGATACCAGACGGGGGATGGTAAAACATTTTATTAAGGCACAAATTCTGAATACTAAATTCCGATCACAGAGAGCAGACTGTACAAATCGCAGCATTCGTCCGCAGAGCTGACACTTCATCGCACTGGAACAGGAAGTCCTGAGATACATAGTAATACTTTTCATCAAACATTCATACAGACCCAACCCCCCCCCTCCCACGTGACACGCCGATACCGCTCCAACACCCCCCCTTCCCTGGTGACACGCCGATACCGCTCCAACACCCCCCCTTCCCACGTGACACGCCGATACCGCTCCAACACCCCCCCTTCCCTGGCGACACGCCGATACCGCTCCAACACCCCCCCTTCCCTGGCGACACGCCGATACCGCTCCAACACCCCCCCTTCCCTGGCGACACGCCGATACCGCTCCTACACCCCCCCTTCCCTGGTGACACGCCGATACCGCTCCAACACCCCCCCTTCCCTGGCGACACGCCGATACCGCTCCAACACCCCTCCTTCCCACGTGACACGCCGATACCACTCCAACACCCCCCCTTCCCTGGCGACACGCCGATACCGCTCCTACACCCCTCCTTCCCTGGTGACACGCCGATACCGCTCCAACACCCCCCCTTCCCTGGCGACACGCCGATACCGCTCCAACACCCCTCCTTCCCACGTGACACGCCGATACCACTCCAACACCCCCCCTTCCCTGGTGACACGCCGATACCGCTCCAACACCCCCCCTTCCCTGGCGACACGCCGATACCGCTCCTACACCCCCCCTTCCCTGGTGACACGCCGATACCACTCCAACACCCCCCCTTCCCACGTGACACGCCGATACCACTCCAACACCCCCCCTTCCCTGGCGACACGCCGATACCGCTCCAACACCCCCCCTTCCCTGGCGACACGCCGATACCGCTCCAACACCCCCCCCCTTCCCTGGTGACACGCCGATACCGCTCCAACACCCCCCCCTTCCCTGGCGACACGCCGATACCGCTCCTACACCCCCCCTTCCCTGGTGACACGCCGATACCGCTCCAACACCCCCCCTTCCCTGGTGACACGCCGATACCGCTCCAACACCCCCCCCTTCCCTGGCGACACGCCGATACCGCTCCTACACCCCCCCTTCCCTGGTGACACGCCGATACCGCTCCTACACCCCCCCTTCCCTGGTGACACGCCGATACCGCTCCTACACCCCCCCTTCCCTGGTGACACGCCGATACCGCTCCAACACCCCCCCTTCCCACGTGACACGCCGATACCACTCCAACACCCCCCCTTCCCTGGTGACACGCCGATACCGCTCCAACACCCCCCCTTCCCTGGTGACACGCCGATACCGCTCCAACACCCCCCCTTCCCACGTGACACGCCGATACCACTCCAACACCCCCCCTTCCCTGGTGACACGCCGATACCGCTCCAACACCCCCCCTTCCCACGTGACACGCCGATACCACTCCAACACCCCCCCTTCCCTGGTGACACGCCGATACCGCTCCAACACCCCCCCTTCCCACGTGACACGCCGATACCACTCCAACACCCCCCCTTCCCTGGTGACACGCCGATACCGCTCCAACACCCCCCCTTCCCACGTGACACGCCGATACCACTCCAACACCCCCCCTTCCCTGGTGACACGCCGATACCGCTCCAACACCCCCCCTTCCCACGTGACACGGCGATACCGCTCCAACACCCCCCCTTCCCTGGTGACACGCCGATACCGCTCCAACACCCCCCCTTCCCTGGCGACACGCCGATACCGCTCCAACACCCCCCCTTCCCTGGCGACACGCCGATACCGCTCCTACACCCCCCCTTCCCTGGTGACACGCCGATACCGCTCCTACACCCCCCCTTCCCTGGTGACACGCCGATACCGCTCCAACACCCCCCCTTCCCACGTGACACGCCGATACCGCTCCAACACCCCTCCTTCCCTGGTGACACGCCGATACCGCTCCAACACCCCCCCTTCCCTGGCGACACGCCGATACCGCTCCAACACCCCCCCTTCCCTGGCGACACGCCGATACCGCTCCAACACCCCTCCTTCCCTGGCGACACGCCGATACCGCTCCAACACCCCCCCTTCCCTGGCGACACGCCGATACCGCTCCAACACCCCTCCTTCCCTGGCGACACGCCGATACCGCTCCTACACCCCCCCTTCCCTGGTGACACGCCGATACCGCTCCTACACCCCCCCTTCCCTGGTGACACGCCGATACCGCTCCTACACCCCCCCTTCCCTGGTGACACGCCGATACCGCTCCTACACCCCCCCCTTCCCTGGTGACACGCCGATACCGCTCCTACACCCCCCCTTCCCTGGTGACACGCCGATACCGCTCCTACACCCCCCCTTCCCTGGTGACACGCCGATACCGCTCCTACACCCCCCCTTCCCTGGTGACACGCCGATACCGCTCCAACACCCCCCCTTCCCTGGTGACACGCCGATACCGCTCCTACACCCCCCCTTCCCTGGTGACACGCCGATACCGCTCCAACACCCCCCCTTCCCTGGTGACACGCCGATACCGCTCCAACACCCCCCCTTCCCTGGTGACACGCCGATACCGCTCCAACACCCCCCCTTCCCACGTGACACGCCGATACCGCTCCAACACCCCCCCTTCCCTGGTGACACGCCGATACCGCTCCAACACCCCCCCTTCCCTGGTGACACGCCGATACTGCTCCAACACCCGCTTTCCCTGGTGACACGCCGATACCGCTCCAACACCCCCCCTTCCCTGGTGACACGGCGATACTGCTCCCCTGACGTGCTGATACCGCCCCCCGTGACACACCAATTCCGCTAATGGGCGACACCAATACTGGGATGGGGGGGGCAGACGGGCGACGACACCAATACTGGGATGGGGGGGCAGACGGGCGACACCAATACTGGGATGGGGGGGGGCAGACGGCTGACACCAATACTGGGATGGGGGGGGCAGACGGGTGACACCATTACCAGACCCGTGTTCATAGATCATTCACAGCAGATGATTAGAGAGGTTGTGCAGTCAATCATTGTCATGAAATGGGAAGATCTCATCCTAACCTGCTGGGGGCGCTGCACTCAGATCTGCTCTGATGGTAGAACAGTCACCCCATACCTGAGACTCTGCATTGTATTGGCCGGCTGTGAGATGTTCTGCATAACATGACAGGAGCTCATACTTTGTGACTCTCCATCAGCATCAATCAGAGAGAACACTCCGCCTACTTCCATCAATCCTCACCAATCAGGAGGGAAGACACCGCTGCACACTCCACCTTCCCCCATCACCTCTCATGTGATTCCATGTAGGGTGAGGGAAGAAGCCACGCCCGCTGCGGGGCGAGGGGAGATGCTGTGCCCGGTGCAGGATGAGGGGAGAAGAGGGGAGAAGTGGTGCAGGGCGAGGGAAGGTGTGGTGCAGGGCGAGGGGAGACGCTGCGTCCGGTGCGGGGCGAGGGAAGAAGCGGTGCAGGGGAGACGCTGTGTCTGGTGCGGGGCGAGGGAAGATGCTGCGCCCAGTGCAGGGCGAGGGAAGGTGTGATGCAGGGCGAGGGGAGAAGCGGTGCTGGGCGAGGGGAGAAGCGGTGCTGGGCGAGGGGAGAAGCGGTGCAGGGCGAGGGGAGAAGCGGTGCAGGGCGAGGGGAGAAGCGGTGCAGGGCGAGGGGAGAAGCGGTGCAGGGCGAGGGGAGAGGCGGTGCAGGGCGAGGGGAGAGGCGGTGCAGGGCGAGGGAAGAAGTGGTGCAGGGCGAGGGAAAGTGTGGTGCAGGGTGAGGGGAGACACTGCGTCTGGTGCGGGGCGAGGGAAGGTGTGGTGCAGGGTGAGGGGAGAAGCGGGGCGAGGGGAGACGCTGCGTCCGGTGCGGGGCGAGGGGAGAAGAGGTGCAGGGCGAGGGGAGATGCCGTATCCGGGGCGAGGGGAGATGCCGTATCCGGGGCGAGGGGAGAAGCGGTGCAGGGCGAGGGAAGACGCTGCGTTCGGTGTGGGCGAGGGGAAAAGCGGTGCGGGGCGAGAGGAGATGCGCCTGGGGCAGGGCGAGGGAAGGTGCAGTGCAGGGCAAGGGAAGGTGTGGTGCAGGGCGAGGGGAGACGCTGCGTCCGGTGCGGGGCGAGAAGCGGTGCAGGGCAAGGGGAGACGTTACGCCCAGTGCAGGGCGAGGGAAGGTGTGGTGCAGGGTGAGGGGAGAAGTTGCACCCGGTGCAGGGTGAGGGAAGACGCTGCGTTCGGTGTGGGGCGAGGCGGTTCATGGCGAGGGGAAACGCTGCGTCCGGTGCGAGGGGAGAGGCGGTGCAGGGCGAGGGAAGGTGTGCAGGGCGAGGGGAGACGCTGCGTGCGGGGCGAGGGCAGTGCAGGGCGAGGGGAGACGCTGCGTTTGGTGCGGGGCGAGGGGAGACGCTGTGCCTGGTGTGGGGCGAGGGAAGGTGTGGTGCGGGGCGAGGGGAGATGCTGCGTCTGGTGCGGGGCGAGGGGAGAAGCGGTGCAGGGCGAGGGGAGACGCTGCACCCAGTGCAGGGAAGGTGTGGTGCAGGGCGAGGGGAGAAGCTGTGCAGGGCGAGGGAAGGTGTGGTGCAGGGCGAGGGGAGACGTTGCGTCCGGTGCGGGGCGAGGGGAGACACTGCGACTGGTGCAGGGCGAGGGGAGACGCTGCGACTGGTGCAGGGCGAGGGGAGACGCGTCTGGTGTGGGGCAAGGGAAGGTGTGGTGCAGGGCGAGGGGAGAAGCGGTGCAGGGCGAGGGGAGATGCTGCGTTCGGTGCGGGGCGAGAAGCCGTGCAGGGTGAGGGAAGAAGCTGCGCCTGGTGCAGGGCAAGGGAAGGTATGGTGCAGGGCGAGGGGAGAAGCGGTGCAAGGCAAGGGGAGACGCTGCCTCTGGTGCGGGGCGAGGAGAGACGCTGTGCAGGGTGAGGGGAGAAGCGGTGCAGGGCAAGGGGAGACGCTGCGTCTGGTGCGGGGTGAGGAGAGAAGAGGTGTAGGGCTAGGGGAGACGCTGCACCGGGTGCAGTGCGAGGGAAGGCATGGTGCAGGGCGAGGGGAGACGCTGCACCCGGTGCAGGCCGAGGGAAGGTGTGGTGTAGGGCGAGGGGAGACGCTGCGTCCATTGCAGGGCGAGGGGAGAGGCGGTGCAGGGCGAGGGGAGAGGCGGTGCAGGGCGAGGGGAGATGCTGTGTTTGGTGCGGGCGAGGGGAGAAGCGGTGCAGGGTAAGGGGAGACGCTGTGCAGGGCGAGGGAAGGTGTGGTGCAGGGCGAGGGGAGAAGCGATGCAGGGCAAGGGGCGACGCTGCGTCTGGTGCGGGGTGAGGAGAGAAGAGGTGTAGGGCGAGGGGAGACGCTGCACCGGGTGCAGGGCGAGGGGAGACGCTGTACCCGGTGCAGGGCGAGGGAAGGTGTGGTGTAGGGCGAGGGGAGACGCTGCGTCCATTGCGGGGCGAGGGGAGAGGCGGGGCGAGGCGGTGCGGGGCGAGGGGAGACGCTGCGCCTGGTGCAGGGCAAGGGAAGGTATGGTGCAGGGCAAGGGGAGACGCTGTGCAGGGCGAGGGGAGACGCTGCGTCCGGTGCAGGGTGAGGGGAGATGTTGTGCAGGGCGAGGGGAGACGTTGCGTCCGGTGCAGGGTGAGGGGAGAAGCGGTGCAGGGCGAGGGGAGAGGCGGTGCAGGGTGAGGGGAGATGTTGTGCAGGGCGGGGGGAGAAGCCGCACAGGGTCTCACTATGCGTGGTACACAGACTATCATTTACTATGACAGGTCCTCTTTATCTGGCGGGGGGCCCCGGTTGCTGGCCTCAGATGCCTCTCCGTTCCCCGGGGGGGCCGGCTGTCTGTCCTCATCACATTCTGCCGCCTGCGGGGGCCCCGGGCTCTCAGGATTGGTCTCGGGGGCACCATTAACATTTCATGTTTTCCTCTCATCGTTCTCCGAATCTCATCACATGGAAGATGCCGATTCCCCAACATCCTGTCACTCCTCACTGCTGGGGGCCCGGCCCGCTCAGTCTGTGGCCCTTCAGTGGGCCCGGAAATGGGACCCCAGGTCTCCGGTGCAGTGAGATCCGCCCAGACACAACCCGGGGGGGGACACCAAATCATAGAGTTCAGCTTGCTCCATAAAGTGCAGTAACACTTAGCGATGTGCAGTAACCCCCGGCAACCACTCTCTGGAATAGATATTTTCTGGAGGCACTTTATTAAAGTGGAACTCCGTCGGCAGTATTTGGTGGGGATGGAGATGGATGAACTTCCTCTTCTGACCACAGTGGGGCCCCAGAGAGCAGGAAATCCACATTCCAGCTTTGTATTCCATTGATGACTCCGGGAGAACCCGTCCTTTGGTCCTCCATACACTGCAGTACTATGGAGTCTGATCGTTGTCTGTCCCCTCACTACTGCTATGATCACACTGCAGGAAGTGGGAAGAAATCTCCCCCATGGGGACACAGAGCAGGGACCCCGCCCCAATAATAGCATTTCACAGAATGCAACTTTAATAAAGAAGGAGAGCAAAACCAGATGTGCATCTTCTCTGAGGGCTCCAAACTATTATGTGGAGGGCTGTGTGGTTACTACAGTGATGGGTGGTGGACTCTGTGGTTGCTATGGGTTACTACAATGATGGGTGGCAGAATGGTTGCTATGGGTTACTGCAAATCTGTTTCTCCCACAGCCTGTAGGGGGCGCGTTTTTAGTTCTTTTTTTGCTTCTCCACCTTTCTACATGGAGATTGTGGAAAATTCCGCTTCCCATCCCCCCCCTCCAGGCGGTGCGGCGCCCCCCCATGACCCTCTTCCTCCATTGGTCTATACGTTGCTGGAAGATTCGTTGGACGTGTCGCTGAGATCGGAGAACCTGGCGCTGGTGTTCTTCTCCCACCCCCGGCGGATCTCGCCAGCTTTGTGCGGAGGCAGGGCAGGAGGAAGGCGGTGCGGGCGAGGATGATGATGAGCGGTAGGATGAGGGTCAGGGTGAAGGTCGGGGAAGGTAGACTTGTAGCGATTTGCCTCGAACGCTCGTTTCCAGCCGAAGGTCAGAGTGTGGAGAGTGGCGACCACCAGGGCGGCAAATCCCAACTTTGACTGCAAAGACAAAAAAATAAACGTTTAAAGAATTTGCGCATTACGGCGGCGGAGTCCTGATTAAGCCGCATTCAGATTTGTACGGGGGAGGGGGAGGGTCCCCTGCGACCAGAAAAGTCAGGAATTAACCGGTCACAATTTTCACTTCAATTGTAACGAAGAGAAAGAAGAAAATAATTGGAGAAGAAAAGTGAAAAACTCCCATTACAAATTCTTCTTTAGTCTCTCCGGAGACTGAGGGGGGAGGGGAGGGCTGTGTGCGGCACTGAGCACCAACGGGGCACAGCACTGCAAACTGGGGGGGTCATCATACATTTCATCTACACCCCCCAATCTCTGCCCCCCCCCGACACTGCAGACTGGGGGGTCATCATACCTTTCATCTACACCCCCCAATCTCTGCCCCCCCCGACACTGCAGACTGGGGGGGTCATCATACCTTTCATCTACAACCCCCCCAATACTGCAGACTGGGGGGGTCATCATACCTTTCATCTACAACCCCCCCAATCTCTGCCCCCCCGACACTGCAGACTGGGGGGGTCATCATACCTTTCATCTACACCCCCCAATCTCTGCCCCCCCGACACTGCAGACTGGGGGGGTCATCATACATTTCATCTACACCCCCCAATAATGCAGACTGGGGGGGGTCATCATACATTTCATCTACACCCCCCAATCTCTGCCCCCCCCGACACTGCAGACTGGGGGGGTCATCATACATTCCATCTACACCCCCCCAATACTGCAGACTGGGGGGTCATCATACATTCCATCTACACCCCCAATCTCTGCCCCCCAGCACTGCAGATTGGGGGGGTCATCATACATTTCATCTACACCCCCCAATACTGCAGACTGGGGGGGTCATCATACATTCCATCTACACCCCCCAATACTGCAGACTGGGGGGGTCATCATACATTCCATCTACACCCCCAATCTCTGCCCCCCAGCACTGCAGATTGGGGGGGTCATCATACATTTCATCTACACCCCCCAATACTGCAGACTGGGGGGGTCATCATACATTCCATCTACACCCCCCAATACTGCAGACTGGGGGGGTCATCATACATTCCATCTACACCCCCCAATCTCTGCCCCCAGTACTGCAGACTGGGGGGGTCATCATACATTCCATCTACAACCCCCCCAATACTGCAGACTGGGGGGGTCATCATACATTTCATCTACAACCCCCCCAATCTCTGCCCCCCCCCCGACACTGCAGACTGGGGGGGGTCATCATACATTCCATCTACAACCCCCCAAAACTCGTATTGCCTAAGTCCACCCATAATACCAAAACACATTGAAGGGGAACTCCACCTTGACACACACCCCTCCCCCACACTGGGTGGATATCAGGGGCTGCTCATCACCTATACCGCCGCCTACCAATACAGACAGATTTAGTGGTTGATATTAGAGGAGTTCCTGAACTGTCCTTGTTATGCTGATAGAAAGTCTGGGCAGAGTTATACAGAGAAGTGGAGAGGAGAGTAGGTGATGTATGGAGAGCAGAGAAGAGTATAGAGGTGTGGAGAGGAGAGCAGGGTATGAAGGGGTGGAGGGGGAGAGCAGGGTATGGAGGTGTGGAGAGGAGAGCAGGGTATGAAGGGGTGGAGGGGAGAGCAGGGTATGGAGGGGTGGAGAGGAGAGCAGGGTATGGAGGTGTGGAAAGGAGAGTAGGGTATGGAGGTGTGGAAAGGAGAGCAGGGTATGGAGGTGTGGAAAGGAGAGTAGGGTATGGAGGTGTGGAAAGGAGAGTAGGGTATGGAGGTGTGGAAGGAGAGCAGGGCATGGAGAGGAGAGGAGAGCAGGCATGGAGAGGAGAGCAGGGTATGGAGGTGTGACATGGAAAGTGAGGGAGGGGTGGTCATAGAGGAGAGAAATGGAGGTGGGGGAGGAGATGAGTTGGGAAAGAGTAGTGGAGACATGGAAAAGGAGAAGATGGAGAAGAGAGCAGAGAAGGGTAGGGAAGGGACAGTAGGAAGGAGGAGAGTAGAGGAGAGAATGGGAAGAGAGAAAAGGAGAAAGTAGAGTGGAGTGGAGTAGAGAAGGAAGTGGCGAGGAGCAGAGAGAAGGAGAGGAGACAATTGAGATGAGAAAAAGGAGAGAAACAAAGCAGGGGCAGACGATGAGAGAAAAGGGGGGGCCGGATAGAGAGGAGAAGGTAGAGGAAAAGGAGAGGAAATGGGAGGAGGGAAATGAAGATGGGCTGAGGGCGGAGAAGAATAGATGGAGAGGAGATCTATTGGCAGCCATGATGGACTGTGAAGTACACGAGGCAGCCATGATGGAACGGGAAGGACAGGCAGGCAGCCATGATGGAACGGGAAGGACAGGCGGCAGCCATGATGGAACGGGAAGGACAGGCGGCAGCCATGATGGAACGGGAAGGACAGGCGGCAGCCATGATGGAACGGGAAGGACAGGCCGGCAGCCATGATGGAACGGGAAGGACAGGCAGTGCTCACCTGATGAAGTTGAACTCTCTCCAGTTCAGGGAATTCCCACAGAGGGTAAGGAGGACACAGCCAAGGAGGGAGAGCATTGCCAGAGCTACAATCCCAGCGAGAGGTAGAGCTCCATCCTCCACACCTCCTCCTCCACCCAGGAACTCGTCACATTCTGCTTCACCTGAAACACAGAGACACCTCTGATTGGACAGGGATCATCACCTGACCTGATCACATGACTACTGCCTATGACAGTCATAGTGCAGCCTCTATTACAGAGGGGCGCACAGCAACATGTCTATAAATGGTCAATAGAGATCCCAGAGAGATAGTGATCTGTGAAATATACAACAGGATATTGAACCCCTTTATATGTCACCCCTACAAGACAACTGCTACAGTGAGGGGAAAAGTATTTGATCGGCTGCTGATTTTGTAAATTTGCCCACTGACAAACGAAACGATCGGTCTATAATTTTACTGGTCGGTTTATTAGAACAGTGAGAATAACAAAAAAAATTATCCAGAAAAAACGCTATTTCATAAAGTTATACATTGATTTGTATTTTAATACGTGAAATAAGTATTTCATCACCCATCAGTCAGCAAGATTTCTGGCTCCCAGGTGTCTTATATACAGGTAACGAGCTGAGATTAGGAGCATTCTCTATTAAAAGGGAGTGCTCCTAATCTCAGCTTGTTACCTGTATAAAGACACCTGTCCATAGAGGCAATCAGATTCCAATCTCTCCACCATGGCCAACACCAAAGATCTGTCCAAGGATTCGGGAGAAGATTGTAGACCTACACAAGGCTGGAACGGGCTACAAGACCATCGCCAAGCAGCTTGGTGAGAGGGTGACAACAGTTGGTGGGATTATTCACAAATGGAAGAAACACAAAATAACGATCGATCTCCTCGGTCTGGGGCTCCATACAAGATCTCACCTCGTGGAGGTTCAATGATCATGAGAACGGTGAGGAATCAGCCCAGAACTACACGGGAGAATCTTGTCAATGATCTCAGCTGGGGACCAAGTCACCAAGAAAACAATCGGTAACACACTACACACCGTGAAGGACTGAAATCCTGCAGTCCCCGCAAGGTCCTCCTGCTCAGGAAATCACATGTACAGGTCCGTCTGAAGATCACTAATGAACATCGAATGATTCCGAGGCGAACTGGGGGAAATTGTTGTGGTCAGATGAGACCAAAATCGAGATCTTTGGCATCAACTCAACTCACCGTGTTTAGGAGGAGGAGGAACTGCCTGTATGACCCCAAGAACAACCATCCCCACCGTCATACATGGAGGTCCTATGACCCCAAGAACACCATCCCCCAACCGTCATACATGGAGGTCCTATGACCCCAAGAACACCATCCCCCACCGTCATACATGGAGGTCCTATGACCCAAGAACCTCCAACCCCCCGTCAACATGAAGTCCCAAGAACACCATCCCCCACCGTCATACATGGAGGTCTATGACCCCAAGAACACCATCCCCACCGTCATACATGAAGGTCCCATGACCCCAAGAACACCATCCCCAAAGAAACATAGTCTTCTTAATAAAATGGAGCGGAGCCTATGGTCCTGCAAGAGCGGACAAAACTCACTCCTCAACCGTCAGACATGAAGATCAGATACTTCCTCACTGTATAGGACCCCTCTATAGAACATGAACTTACCCCCCCCCCCCTCGCCCTCAAATCTTGGATAAGAACCTTCTTCCCTCAAGCAGGGCATGGAAGATGGGTCATGGATGGGTCTTCCAGCATGACAATGACCCAAAACACACAACCAAGGCAACAAAGGAGTGGCTCAAGAAGAAGCACATTAAAGTCTCCTGACCTTAATCCCATAGAAAATATGTGGAGGGAGCTGAGAGGATCTGCAAAGAGGACAAAATCCCTCCTGAGAATGTGTGCAAACCTGGAGGCCAACTCCAAGAAACGTCTGACCTCAGTGATCACCAACCAGGGTTTTGCCACCAAGTACTAAGGGGTCAAATACTTATTTTACTCATTAAAATACAAATCAATTTATAACTTTATTTATAACTTTTTTTAAATGTGTTTTTCTGGATATTTTTGTTGTTATTCTCTCACTGTTATAATAAACCGACCAATAAAATTATAGACGATCGTTTCTTTGTCACAAAATCAGCAGCTGATCAGATACTTTTTTCCCCCTCACTGTATATGGACCCCCTCTATAGAACATGAACTTACCCCCCCCCCCCCCATCTCCCTCTGCTAATGAATAAAGTATTTGTATTTTTGGTGAGTGTGGAAAGGTTGGAGGATGGCGACATCAACAAACAATAATCTCTTCATGTGTCTGCAATCATTTCCTCGTAGCGCTCAGAGTACAGAACGCCTCCATTGTGCAATCAGAACCTGTCACTTGCCTTCCCTTCCCCCTCTTCAGCCCCTCAGTAATACCCGGTACTTCCATGTATGGGGGGCATGTGACCCTCTCCTCCCATGATGCAGTGCTCCAATCACCAGGCCTGTGAATTGTCACATGGGGGGTTGTGGGGGGCCTGTGCATGTTCTGATTATCATAAAACATTTACAGGGAGGTGTATGCAGCAGAGGAGGTGGGCTACAAGAGAACCTGTCACCATGTATTGTAATTTCACAGACTCACTATATAAGTGATACAAACCATACAGACAGACCATATAAATATTAGGACCTTCTTCGGTCTCTGTCAGGTATGGGGTGTAACTAGCAGGTGGGAATATTAGGTTTCTCTGGGTTATATACAGTATATAGTATACAGCCTGCTGTCATTTATGGCTCATTACATATCAATTAAGTGTAGAGTGAGCCGAGTCACCAGTAACTACATCCAAAATGTCATATAAACAAAGAGAAAAGCCCACATAAAGGGACTTTTCAGGGTTTAGATTGGTTGGGTTGGTTTGGTGTGAAATAAACATTATAGCTTTTAACAAGGCGATTGTAAGTTTACACACTTTGTGTACAATGAAAAGTCCCTTTACATTGTTTTATTTTCTCTGTGTTTAATTTTTGTGGGAAAGAAAGCTCAAACCAAACCATCGCATCCAATCCTAACCCCACTAAACCTATCCCTACCTATCCCAACCCAACCCAACCCATCCTAACCAAACTCCACTAAACCCATCCTAACCAACCCAACCATACTATCCCAACCTAACCAATCCTAACCAAACTCTACTAAACCCATCCTAACTAACCCAACCATATTTATCCCAACCCAACTAAACCAAAGACCATTAAACTCATCCTAACCAACTCAACCAAACCCACCCCAATCAAACCTCACTAGACCCATTCTTACCAACCCAACCATACCAATCACAACCAAACCCATCCTAACCAAACCCCACTAAACCCATCCTAACCAACCCAACCATACCTATCCAACCCAACTAAACCAAAGCTCACTAAACCCATCCTAACCAACCCAACCATACCTATCCCAACCCAACCAAAGCCCACTAAACCATCCTAACCAACCCAACGAAACCCACCCCAATACATTTCTCCAGCTGACCTGATGGGGAGGCACAGAGAGCTGGACTCGGCCACCAGTCCCGGTCATTCTCAGACAGCAGACGTACCTGTTTGAAGGCGTCATCGAGGATCTGGTAGCGGGCAGAGCGGCGCATCGGAAGACACAAACTGTAGAGCGCATGGAGGACTGCGAAGAAGAAGCTAACCAGACCGATCTGCTTGCGGTGAATCATCCACTGGTCCAGCCAGTTTGGGAATCGCTTGTACTTGGTGCCATTGCGCAGCTGGTAAAAGGCAGCCAGACTCCCGGCATGTAGACCAAGGATAGCAGGACATAGGGCCACGCAGGCACGGTGACGTTCATCACCTCCACCGGCATCTTGTAGAAGCGGTTCTTCTTCTCCATCAGATACGGGTGAAGAACGACCCGCACAAAGTTATACAGATAGAAGAAGAAGAAGAGGCAGATGGCGAGCGCCGCTGGAATGGTCCAGAGCGGCAGGAGGCGGTGGGGGACATCCTCTATCTCACGGGCCGCACACAGCGCCCCCATATCCACCGGGATGAAGCCCATGGTGCGTGCGATGGAGGCCACGCGGCTCCTGGCATCGATGCTGTCCGAGCAGATGAGGACCTAGAGGGGGCGGAGCAGAATGTCAGTGCAAATTCCACACAGCTCACTCTGATTGGTTCATGGCTGAGCCCAGACAGGTTCATCTTCCATCATAAAGAGAACCGCCCTCTGATGGCACCATAACCCAGACACACAATAATCTACACTGTGCCCCCCCCTTAGAGGATCCCCACAATAACAAATATTATATCTGACAATCGGGTGACAACGGCTTTGTGGACGGGATTTTACAGACTGGTGTCACCTTCAGTGTAGGGAGGGAGATTCATGTCAGTGAAGGTTACACAGCGTCTCTGGCATTCCTATACAGCCAGACATACAAGATTACTGGTCAGGAGGCACTTCAATGTCCATCTAAACTCCAAATTATATGAAGTTTATTTTGCTAAATAATCAAACAATTTCCTTTTTGTTTCTTTTAGAAATTACTGTTTTAACTTTTTTTTTTCCATCTCCCGTTGATTTCCTGCGGCCTCTTTTAGCCACTTCCTGTCATTTCTCAGGTTTGGCTTCCTGATGAGAACAATGCGGTGTGACGGTGTAATAATTAGGGACATAGACAAGACTGGGGGGGGATTATAGAAGGAATTATAGAGATAATTGGGGGGATTATAGAGAGAATTGGGGGGATTATAGAGAGAATTGGGGATTATAGAGAGAATTGGGGATTATAGAGATAATTGGGGGGATTATAGAGAGAATTGGGGGAGATTATAGAGAATTGGGGAGATTATAGAGGAATTGGGGGATTATAGAGAGAATTGGGGGAGATTATAGAGGAATTGGGGATTATAGAGAGAATTGGGGAGATTATAGAGGGAATTGGGGGATTATAGAGAGAATTGGGGATTATAGAGGGAATTGGGGATTATAGAGGGAATTGGGGGAGATTATAGAGGGAATTGGGAGATTATAGAGAGAATTGGGGGGATTATAGAGGGAATTGGGAGATTATAGAGGGAATTGGGAGATTATAGAGGGAATTGGGAGATTATAGAGAGAATTGGGGGAGATTATAGAAGGAATTGGGGCTTATAGAGGGAATTGGGGAGATTATGAGGGAATTGGGAGATTATAGAGGGAATTGGGGAGATTATAGAGGGAATTGGGAGATTATAGAGAGAATTGGGGGAGATTATAGAGAGAATTGGGGGATTATAGAGAGAATTGAGGATTATAGAGAGAATTGGGGAGATTATAGAGGGAATTGGGGGGATTATAGAGAGAATTGGGGAGATTATAGAGAATTGGGGAGATTATAGAGGGAATTGGGAGATTATAGAGAGAATTGGGGAGATTATAGAAGGAATTGGGGATTATAGAGGGAATTGGGGAGATTATAGAGGGAATTGGAGATTATAGAGAGAATTGGGGGAGATTATAGAGAGAATTGGGGATTATAGAGAGAATTGGGGAGATTATAGAGGGAATTGGGGGGATTATAGAGAGAACTGGGGAGATTATAGAGAATTGGGGAGATTATAGAGGGAATTGGGGATTATAGAGGGAATTGGGGAGATTATAGAGGGAATTGGGAGATTATAGAGAGAATTGGGGGAGATTATAGAGAGAATTGGGGATTATAGAGGGAATTGGGGGATTATAGAGGAATTGGGGGATTATAGAGAGAATTGGGGGAGATTATAGAGAATTGGGGGATTATAGAGAATTGGGGAGATTATAGAGAGAATTGGGGGAGATTATAGAGGGAATTGGGGAGTTATAGAGGGAATTGGGGGAGATTATAGAGGGAATTTGGGGAGATTATAGAGAGAATTGGGGAGATTATAGAAGGAGTTGGGGGGGATTATAGAGAGAATTGGGGGGAGATTATAGAGGGAATTGGGGGAGATTATAGAGAGAATTGGGGAGATTATAGGAGTTGGGGGATTATAGAGAGGATTGGGGGAGATTATAGAGGGAATTGGGGGATTATAGAGGGAATTGGGGAGATTTTAGAGGGAATTGGGGGGCTTTATAGTGAGAAGTGGGGTGATTATAGAGTATTGGGGAGATTATAGGGAATTGGGGTGAATATAGAGAGATTTGGGAGATTATAGAGAGAATTGGGGGATTATAGAGGGAATGGGGGATTATAGAGAGATTGGGGGAGATTATAGAGAGAATGGGGGATTATAGAGAGAATTGGGGGGATTATAGAGGGAATTGGGAGTTTATAGAGAGAATTGGGAGATTATAGTGAGAATTGGGGGGATTATAGAGGGAATGGGGGATTATAGAGAGAATTGGGGGAGATAGAGAGATGGGGGATTTTAGAGAGAATTGGGGGGATTATAGAGGGAATTGGGAGATTATAGAGGAATGGGGGATTATAGAGAGAATTGGGGGAGATTATAGAGAGAATTTGGAGATTATAGAGGGAATGGGGGATTATAGAGAGAATGGGGGATTGTGGGGGTAATAGAGAATTGGAGAACATATACAGAAAGTTGGGGGATTATAGAGGTAATTGGGAGATTGTAGAGAGATTTGGAGGGATTATAGAGGGAATTTGGGGTTACAGCAGGAATTGGGGAGATTATAGAGAATCAGGGGAAATATAGAGGGAATTGGAGGGTTATAGAGAATTGGAGAAAATATACAGATAGAATGGGGGATTGTGGAGGTTATAGGAATTGAAGAACATATACAGAGTGTTGGGGGGATTATATAGAGAATTGGAGGATTATAGAGAGAACGGGGGGATTGTGGGGGTTATAGAGAATTGGAGAACATATACAGAGAGAATTGGGGGATTATAGAAGGAGTTGGGGTTATAAAGGGAATTGTGGGGTGTTAGAAATAATTGGGGGGGTTTATAAAGTAACACATCTTGGGGCGAGTGCTGTAGTCGGTTGTTATAGGACGCATGTTATGGGCGGGGCTCATTCAGACGGCACTGAGGGTTGTACTCTGCCAATAGTCGGCCCAGTTCTGTGTATATGTTTGTGGGGGGGGGGTCACCAGGGCTTGTGATGAGCTGTGACCCGTACACATCAGTGACAGTCACAATGGTCCTATGCACATCGATCGGTTGGTGACAGAGGCGGCAGTTGTACGCACATCGATTGGTTGGTGACAGAGGCGGCAGTTGTACGCACATCGATCGGTTGAGGACAGAGGCGGAAGTTGTACGCACATCGATCGGTTGAGGACAGGTGTAATGGTTCTGGACGCACACCGATCGGTTGAGGACAGGTGTAATGGTTCTGGACGCACATCGATCGGTTGAGGACAGAGGCGGTAGTTGTATGCACATCGATCGGTTGAGGACAGGTGTAATGGTTCTGGACGCACATCGATCGGTTGAGGACAGGTGTAATGGTTCTGGACGCACACCGATCGGTTGAGGACAGGTGTAATGGTTCTGGACGCACATCGATCGGTTGAGGACAGAGGCGGTAGTTGTATGCACATCGATCGGTTGAGGACAGGTGTAATGGTTCTGGACGCACATCGATCGGTTGAGGACAGGTGTAATGGTTCTGGACGCACATCGATCGGTTGAGGACAGGTGTTCCGGACGCACATGCGGGGTCTGGGTTGCGGCGCTCCGCACTAAACTGAGGAACAGATAAAAGGGGCGGAGCCTTTCCTCCTACCTGTTTGTTGCCGTCCTTGGCCCGGACTGCAGGGCCCAGGCGGAGACCACGTTGAAGGCTTTGACCACGGTACATTGCGGAAGAGCGCGGCCAGGTACTCGGCGTTGGACTCTCGCCCGGCGCTGCTCTCCAGATTGTTACTGACGTCCACCAGAACTTTCCCCGCCAGATCCTCCGCCAGCGGCTTCAGGGAGGAGTAATGATTGCGGAAGACGGCCACAAAGATCAGATCCGAGCGTTTGGTGGCGTCCACCTGGAAGGTCACCTCGGCGTCGGCTGGGAAGAGGGCGGAGCTACGCTTCGGGTTCCGACTTCCCACCACCACCTTAAATCCAGAATACAGGAGGCGGGTGGCCAACGAGCGGGCGAAATCCCCGCTACCCAGAATGCTGATGGTTCCCCCGCAGAGGATGCCCCGAGGGGGCGGGGTCACTGCGCTCATTCGCCAGCAGAGGCTTCGCCATGTCTGAGGTCACCATGCCTGCAAAAAAATAAAAATATCAGATTAGGGTGGAGGAGGGGGAGAGATGATCGTCCCCCCATTATATGAGCAGCAATCTCACAGTGCCCCTCCCCCCCATATGATGAGGAATATCATTATTATCCACCCAACACTGGATCCCGCGCTCTGTGATTGGCTGATTCTCTGGGATATTTCTGGATGGGAGGGTACTAATGTTGCTGACATACGCCGGAGAGACGGCATGTGGAGCCTGATAATTGGGGGTGGGGGGGGTACCTCCTTACCATCGCAGCGTCCTGGAGGGCGGCGGTCTGTCCTGGAGGGTGGAGGGCGGCGGTCTGTCCCTGGAGGGTGGAGGGCGGCGGTCTGTCCTGGAGGGTGGAGGGCGGCGGTCTGTCCTGGAGGGTGGAGGGCGGCGGTCTGTCCTGGAGGGTGGAGGGCGGCGGTCCTGTCCTGGAGGGTGGAGGGCCTCATCATATATCCTCTCTTATCTTTGCTGACTGGTCAGATCTGGGAGGGGGCGGGGCTGGGACCCCTGGGGGAGGAGTCAGTAGGGAGGACGCAGTGTGGGCGCACTCCACACACAATCACATGGGGGGGGGGAGATATAGCACTGACATATGCCGTGCCCTTGTACAATGTTACTGACTGTCAGGAAAGTCACAAACTCTCCCCCAATTTACTGACAGCTGCCCAAATACACCCCCAACATGGGGCACTTACCTGATGGGGGAACTTCTCCTGACACCCGGATCTGGGGGGGAATAAAATAGATTATTATATATATATGGGGGGGGGGGGGGGAGATAATTATTATTATATATGGGGGGGGAGATAATTATTATTATATATATATGGGGGGGGGGAGATAATTATTATTATATATATATGGGGGGGGGGAGATAATTATTATTATATATATATGGGGGGGGGAGATAATTATTATATATATGGGGGGGAGATAATTATTATTATATATATATGGGGGGGGGGAGATAAT
>NC_133329.1:416746347-416773298 GCF_042186555.1 Aquarana catesbeiana | reverse complement strand
GGGGGGGAGATAATTATTATTATATATATCTGGGGGGGGGAGATAATTATTCTTATATATATATGGGGGGGGGAGATAATTATTATATATATGGGGGGGGAGATATTATTATTATATATATATGGGGGGGGGGAGATAATTATTATTATATATATATGGGGGGGGGAGATAATTATTATTATATTTATATGGGGGGGGGGAGATAATTATTATTATATATATATATATGGGGGGGGGAGATAATTATTATAATATATATGGGGGGGAGATAATTATTATAATATATATATGGGGGGGGGAGATAATTATTATTAATATATATATGGGGGGGGGAGATAATTATTATAAATATATATGGGGGGGGGAGATAATTATATAGAATATATATATGGGGGGGGGATTGGAGATAATTATTATATATATGGGGGGGGAGATAATTATTATTATATATATATATGGGGGGGGGAGATAATTATTATAATATATATATGGGGGGGAGATAATTATTATAATATATATATGGGGGGGGGGATAATTATTATATATATGGGGGGGAGATAATTATTATTATATATATATGGGGGGGGGGAGATAATTATTATTATATATATATATGGGGGGGGAGATAATTATTATTATATATATATGGGGGGGGGAGATAATTATTATATATATATATGGGGGGGGGAGGAGATAACATCCGGATGATGAGAATATAGTTACATTGTATGGGAAGTTTCCTCTCTCGGGTCACCCTCGCTCACCCGCTCAGTCACGTGCTCCTCCGGGCCGTTCCGGAACATGTGACCCATCACACCCCCAACACTCACCCGGAGGGGGCGGGGCCTCTGAGTAACGAATCTGATACAATGTATCTCTACGGGGAGGGCGTGTCGCCGATCCCCGCCCCGCCCCTTCTGCGTGTCCTGTCTACGGCCTCCCCCCTGTATACACCTTCTATATACACCTCGTAACTCCTATATACTGCCCCGTATATATATATATCACCTCTGTATATACACTACATACCCCTCACCCCATGTATAATCTCAGATATCTATATCTATAACTACATCACCATATATACCAACTGTATATAATCTATATACCCATTCACCTTCCTCCCTCTATATAACATAATATATACCATATACTGTATATACACATACTGCCTCATATACACTTACTATAGCTATATCTATCTAAGCCGTATACCACTGATATATAATCTATATACACACACCTTCCTCCCCTATATGGTACTACGTCACCATATATACCTGCTGTATACCCTCACTGTATATAATCTATATACACCTCTCTATATAACACACCCCATCCCCCATATACACTGACTGTATACATTGTACTCCATATATATATATATATAATATTGGGGGAGGGGGGTATATAGTGTATATGCGGCGCACACCTCCTGTATATACACGGTGTGATGATGAGTGTCAGCTCTGGTTGGTTCTGTGTACAGGGGCGGGGGATGGAGGGGTGCGCTGTGATGGGGGGGAGGGGGGTTTCTAGAATATTTTATATATTCATCATCTTCATATCCTTCTAAAAATCATTTCCACTCTTTATAAATCTGGAAATTTCATGATAATATTCCCCGGAGATCCCGCCATGGAGGTTCTCATTCAGACACTTCCTGTTATAGGGTGACAACGCTCTGTCTTTCTTTCCCACGTGTCACCTTGTCACATGCGCCCCCTTGTGGAGACTACAGGAAGTTGTGCTGACATACATTGGGCTCAGTCTGCTGCAGCTTCCATTATAATAATCCCCGGAGATCCCGCCACGATGGACTTCCTGTTATAGGGTGACAACACTCTGTCCCCATCTCCCAATTGTTCCCTGTGTTGTCACCCTTCCAATGGAGACCACAAGCCGGCATTTCAGCACACGTGACACGGACATGGCAGGAAATCCCATCACTGAGTGTATGGAGACGGGAAGTGGCTGCAAAGAGGCTGTGGCTGCAAAGAGGCTGCGGGAGATCAGCAGCACTGAGATGTAACAAAGGATGAAGAAATGTGAAATCAGGATTTTATAAAGTAAAGACGAGAACAATTTCTGATACACAGAGAGGGGACCGACGTCTCCGGAATATTCCGTGGGGGGGGGGGGGGATTTGGCGCAGTTCACCTCCAATCGTCTCTTTGGGGCTCATGGCGGCGATCGGAGAACCTTCGTGGTCGTTGTGTCTGAACACAGAAGAGGGCGGCGAGCCACACCCACAATTCCGATAATATGGATTGTGAGAGGAGAGGTGTGGGGGCAGATAAGGGAGGGGGGGAGGGGCACTCACTGCAAGAACTGTTTATAAAAAATTGTACTGCCCCCCATACAGGAATTGCCCCCCTCCCTGCAGGATGTGCCCCCTCAGTACAAGAACTGCCCCCCCCCGCCTGCAGAATGTGTTCTCATTATAGAAACTGCCCCCCTCAGTACAGGAACTGCCCCTCTCAATATAGTAACTGCCCCCTTACTGCAGGAACTTCTCCAATTAGTACAATAACTGCCCCTCTCCCTGCAGGAACTGCCCTCCTCAGTACAATAAATGTCCCCCTCACTGCAGAAACTGCCCCTCCACAAGTACAGTACCTGTACAGTAACTGCCCCCCTTTCTGCAGGAACTGCCCCTTTGTATAGGAACTGCCCTCCTCAGTGTAGTACTTGCCACCTTACTGCAGGAACTGCCCTCCTCAGTACAATAAATACCCCCCTCACTGCAGGAACTAGCCCACCCAAGTACAGTAACTGGCCCCCACCTTGCAATAATTGCCCCCTCCCCCCATGTGATTCCCCCCAGGTGATGTCCCCTCCTCCAATGTGATGCCCCCTCCCCCCATTTGATTCCCCCTTGTGATGCCCCCTCCCCACATGTGATGCCCCCCCCCATGTAATGCACCCTCCCCCGTGTGGATGCCCCCCATGTTATGCCCCCTCCCCCCATTTGATCCCCCCCATGTGATGCCCCTTCCCCCATTTGATCCCCCCCGTGATGCCCCCCATGTGATGCCCCCTCCCCCCATGTGATGCCCCCCCATTTGATCTCCCCCGTAATGCCCCATCCCCCCCATTGGATCCCCCCTGTGATGCCCCCTCCCACCCATGTGATGCCCCCCATTTGACCCCCCCCTGATGCCCCCCCCATTTGATGCCCCCTCCCCCCATGTGATCCCCCATGTGATGCCCCCTCCCTACCATTTGATTCTCCCCCATGTGATGCCCCCCCATGTGATGCCCCCTCTGTGATCCCCCCATGTAATGCCCCCCATGTAATGCCCCCTCCCCCATGTTATGCCCCCCCTGTGATCCCCCCATGTAATCCCCCCTCCCCCATGTGATGCCCCCCATGTGATGCCCCCCCTGTGATTCACCCCCATCTAATGCCCCCTCCCCCCATGTGATGCCCCCTCCCCCCATGTGATGCCCCCTCTCCCTATTTGATCTCCCCCTGTGATGCCCCCCCATTTGATGCCCCCTCCCCCCATGTGATGCCCCCTCCCCCATGTTACCCCCCCATGTGATGCCCCCTCCCCCCATGTGATCCCTTCATGTGATTTCCCCCCCCCCCATTTGACCCCCCCCCCTGTGATGCCCGTCCATACACTCCACCAGTAATTGCCTCTTGGCGGCTCTGTAATCAGCGGGCGGATTTGCGATTTGTTTGATTGAACAGAAGAGACATTTCCCAATTCTCATCGCAGAATCTCCGACAACCTCAATTTACTGCAAATCAAACCCCCTCCCCCACCAGAGGGGCTCATGGCGGAGTCAGCCTGGAGATATGGAGGTGAATTATAGACCCTAAAGGAGACCTCCGACTCCATCGCTGACAATCTACAGCCATGACACACAATGCGCCTCCTAATGCCCCGCTGTGCCTGATGTCCCCCGGGAAGTGCGCTCTGCGGAGCTCCTCCGTCACATCTGGGTGGAGCTGGAAATATAAACTGACACGACTGGTGATGGTCCAATCCGCCTCTAAGCTCCGCCCAATCCGCCTCTAGCTCCGCCCAATCTGCCTCTAAGCTCCGCCCAATCCACCTCTAAGCTCCGCCCAATCCACCTCTAAGCTCCGCCTTTCCTAAATCTTACTACAGACAAAAATCTTTATTCAGTTTTGGATGGATTAGGAGCAGATGGGGGGATTTCCCTTCACTTCCTGTCCAGGAGACACAAGAATAGTCACCAGAACTGATGTCCCCAAATGGAAGATTTCCCATCACTTCCTGTATTGGTGACACCGGGACAACTAGAGGGGGGATGAGGGACAGCAATACAAACCTGACAAGGGTTCTATATACTTCCCTATATAATGTATAACCCCCCATACAAAATATAACCCCCCCATACAAAATATAACCCCTCATATAATATCCCCCAATATAATATATACTCCCCCATACAATATATATCCTCCATACAATATGTTGTATACCCCCATATAATAACATACTTCCCTGTACAAGATATATTCCCCCCATATAATATATACTCCCCCATATAATATATACTCCCCACATATAATATATACTCCCCCATACAATATATACTCCCCTATACAATATATACTCCCCCATATAATATATACTCCCCCCATACAATATATATACTCCCCCATATAATATATACTTCCCCATATAATATATACCCCCCATACAATATATACGCCCCCATATAATATATACCCCCCATACAATATATACTCCCCCATACAATATATACTCCCCCCATATAAGATATGCTCCCTCCTCTTAAAAAATATATACTCCCCCATACAATATATACTCCCTCTATACAATATATACTCCCCCATACAATATATACTCCCTCTATACACTATATACTCCCCCCCATACAATATATACTCCCCCATACAATATATACTCCCCCCCATACACTATATACTCCCCCCTCTTATAATATATACTCCCCCCCATACAATATATACTCCCCCATACACTATATACTCCCCCCATACAATATATACTCCCCCCCATACACTATATACTCCCCCCTCTTATAATATATACTCCCCCCATACAATATATACTCCCCCATACACTATATACTCCCCCCATACAATATATACTCCCCCATACAATATACACCCCCCCCCCCCCCGTTATCTCCATCCTCCATTGATGAGTACACAGGGTCAGAGTTCCTCCCGTTATCTCCCCCCTACACCCGGCTCATTTGCTGAGTGGTGGAGTTTTCCCTCCCCTCCCCCATGTCACACCCAGTTGCGGTCAGCGGTCTCGTATTTCAGGTTGCGTCTGATAAGCTCCTTCTTCTCCATATTCCGATATTTGCATTTTCCGTCTAATCCCCCAAATCTCTGCGTTCCGCCACAAACAACCACAGACAGCAAATCTCCCGCCGCTCCTCCCGCGTCCGCTCTGCAATTTGTCTCTTTGTGTTTTCTTCTTCAATTAGCGCCGATGTCTGCAGATCCCGTAATTGGCTGACGCTGCGCATCCCCGGAATGCGTTAACCCATCGTGTCCGGGAGACGATCTCGTAGCGAAAGATTCAGATCGGGTGTGTGGGCCTCATCTGCCAACCAGATCTGATGTGTGGGGGTCATCTTCCAACCAGATCTGATGTGTGGGGTCATCTTCCAACCAGATCTGATGTGTGGGGTCATCTTCCAACCAGATCGGGTGTTTGGGGTCATCTTCCAACCAGATCGGGTGTGTGGGGTCATCTTCCAACCAGATCGGGTGTGTGGGGTCATCTTCCAACCAGATCTGGTGTGTGGGGGTCATCTTCCAACCAGATCGGGTGTGTTGGAATCATCTGTCAAACAGATCGGTTGTGTGGGGTCATCTTCCAACCAGATCTGGTGTGTGGGGGTCATCTGTCAACCAGATCTGGTGTGTGGGGGTCATCTGTCAAACAGATCTGATGTGTGGGGTCATATTCCAACCAGATCTGGTGTGTGGGGGTCATCTGTCAACCAGATCTGGTGTGTGGGGGTCATCTGCCAACCAGATCTGGTGTGTGGGGGTCATCTGTCAACCAGATCTGGTGTGTGGGGGTCATCTTCCAACCAGATCGGGTGTGTCGGAATCATCTGTCAAACAGATCTGGTGTGTGGGGGTCATCTTACAACCAGATTGGTTGTGTGGGAGTCATCTGTCAAACAGATCTGATGTGTGGGGTCATCTTCCAACCAGATCTGGTGTGGGGGGTCATCTGCCAACCAGATCTGGTGTGTGGGGGTCATCTGTCAACCAGATCTGGTGTGTGTGGGTCATCTGCCAACCAGATCTGGTGTGTGGGGGTCATCTGCCAACCAGATCTGTTGTGTGTGGGTCATCTGCCAACCAGATCTGGTGTGTGGGGGTCATCTGTCAACCAGATCTGGTGTGTGGGGGTCATCTGCCAACCAGATCTGGTGTGTGGGGGTCATCTGCCAACCAGATCTGTTGTGTGTGGGTCATCTGCCAACCAGATCTGGTGTGTGGGGGTCATCTGTCAACCAGATCTGGTGTGTGGGGGTCATCTGCCAACCAGATCGGGTGTGTGGGGGTCATCTGCCAACCAGATCGGTTGTGTGGGGGTCATCTGCCAACCAGATCTGGTGTGTGGGGGTCATCTGCCAACCAGATCGGTTGTGTGGGGGTCATCTGCCAACCAGATCGGGTGTGTGGGGGTCATCTGCCAACCAGATCGGTTGTGTGGGGGTCATCTGCCAACCAGATCATAAACTGGACGTAAAGTGGCGACGGACGAGATTGGGCAGCTCCATCGCTGTACAGATTGTGGTTGCCACACACGATATTCAGATTATATTCCGTGACCTGCCGCCATCTTCTGTGCGTTTGGCCGGTAAGGGTATCAATCTGATCCCTCCTGAGACGATCACATCGGGAGATTTATACACATGCCCAACATTCACCCAACATTCATGGATTCCATTGTGTGAAAACATTTATAACGAGACCCGGTCATACACAGATAGATAAAGCATGCAGACACGGCCAAGAGGTCCAGTTTCTTTTCAACCCCCAACATTAGATGCCACTTACTGCCAGTTCCTGTGGGGAACACACCTTATTGGACGAGGTCAGAGGAGAATAATCGGTTTAGCCTGATAGGAAGACCACCAATGGCACAGACCACCTTCTTTGAACACTAAGGCCAGGCTCAGGTTAGGCAAAGTAGGCTTGTGCCTAAAGGCTGCAGAGAAGAAGGGGTGACTTTTTCCCATATACTGTAGCTCTCAGCTGCAATTTACAACCCATTATCAGAAAACACATTGTCATCTCAGAGACGTTTATTTAGACCCTGGCCCAATCTTCTACACCAGCTCAGGTCCAGGAAATGTTGGGTCAGACTCAGGAATTGCCAGGTCAGGACCAGGAAATATCGGGTCAGGACCAGGAAACATCGGGTCAGGATCAGGAAATGTTGGGTCAGGACCAGGGGATGTCAGGTCAGAGTCAGGAAATGTCAGGCCTATACTGCAAAATGTTAGATCAGCACAAGGAGATGTCAGACCAGGATTAGGAAATGTCGGGTCAGGACCAGGAAATATCGGGTCAGGATCAGGAAATATTGGGTCAGGACCAGGAAATGTGAAGCCAGGATCAGGAAATGTTGGGTCAGGATCAGGAAATGTTGGGTCAGGATCAGGAAACGTCAGGCCAGGATCAGGAAATGTTGGGCCAGAAGCAGGAAATGTTGGATCAGGACCAGGAAATGTTGGATCAGGACCAGGGGATGTCAGGTCAGGACCAAGAGATTTTGGGTCAGGCTCAGAAAATGTCAGGTCAGGACCAGGAAATGTCAGGTCAGAGTCAGAAAATGTCAGGCCAATACCGCAAAATGTTAGATCAGAACAAGGAGATGCAAGGTCAGTCAGGAAATGTCAGACCAGGATTAGGAAATGTCGGGACAGGACCAGGAAATGTCAGGTCAGGATCAGGATATGTCAGGATCAGGAAATGTCAGGTCAGGATCAAGAAATGTTGGGTCAGGACCAGGAAATGATGGGTCAGACTCAGGAGATGCCATGACCAGCGGATGTCAGGTCAGGGCCAAGAGATTTTGGGTCAGGCCCATAAAATATCAGGTCAGGACCGGTAAATGTTAGACCATGACCAGGAAATGTTTGGTCAGGATCAGGAAATATCAGGTCAGGACCGGTAAATGTTAGACCAGGATCAGAAAATGTTGGGCCAGGACCAGGAAATGTTGGGTCAGGATCAGGAAATGCTGGGTCAGGACCAGGAAATGTCGGGTCAGGATCAGGAAATGTCAGGCCAGGATCAGGAAATATTGGGTCAGGACCAGGAAATGTCGGGTCAGGATCAGGAACCGTCAGGCTAGGATCAGGAAATATTGGGTCAGGATCAGGAAATGTTGGGTCAGGATCAGGAAATGTTGGGTCAGGATCTGGAAATGTTGGGCCAGGATCAGGAAATATTGGGTCAGGACCAGGAAATGTCGGGTCAGGATCAGGAACCGTCAGGCTAGGATCAGGAAATATTGGGTCAGGATCAGGAAATGTTGGGTCAGGATCAGGAAATGTTGGGTCAGGATCTGGAAATGTTGGGCCAGGTTCAGGAAATGTTGGGTCAGGACCAAGAAATATCAGGCCAGGATCAGGAAATGTTGGGTCAGGACCAGGAAATGTTGGGTCGGGATCAGAAATTTGGAAATGTTCTGTTTAGAAGGTGACCCCTTTTGAGTTGGGGGGAGGGGTACATTTTGGAAACCAGAGGTTCCAGTAATAGACATCCCGCTCTTCTGAACACGGGGAGCCTTAAAGAGGATGGACCTCCTTCATGTGACTGTGGGGGGGAAGGTTTTCCTGGTGCACATTGGTCCATCTAACACTACATCTGACACCAGTGATGGCCGCGTGCGCTCGGCGTGGTTGGTTGTCCTCCGGTGTGCCTCCCTCCCCCGATCAGGTCAGAAGAGGCAGCAAATTCCTCATTTGTATCCTGCGATTTGAGGAGTGTGATCCGGCAAACATAAATCAATTCACATTACAAGCGGTAATCCCATCTGTATCGATGGCGTGCCGCAGGACGCTGAGCTAATCGCGCTGATTGAATTCTGCAGGCGCTCCAGGCAGAGCCGCGCGGAGGGGAAGATGGCGGCTGATTGGGATTCAGCGGTCGGTGGCTCGGCGCATTCGGCGGGGGGTTTAGTGGAGTCGAGGATTTTCTTCCTCCCAATATCTCATTACATCGTCTCTCCAGTGACCCCGCCATGTGACAGACAGCCCGGTGACCCCGCCATGTGTGACAGACAGCCTGGTGACCCCGCCGTGTGTGACAGACAGCTCAGTGACCCCGCCGTGTGACAGACAGCCCGGTGACCCTGCCGTGTGTGACAGACAGCCTGGTGACCCCGCCGTGTGTGACAGACAGCCCGGTGACCCCACCATGTGTGACAGACAGCCCGGTGACCCCGCCATGTGTGACAGACAGTTAGGTGACCCCGCCATGTGTGACAGACAGTTAGGTGACCCCGCCATGTGTGACAGACAGTTCAGTGACCCCGCCATGTGTGACAGACAGTTCAGTGACCCCGCCATGTGTGACAGACAGCCCGGTGACCCCGACATGTGTGACAGACAGCCCGGTGACCCCGCCATGTGTGACAGACAGCCCAGTGACCCCACCGTGAGACAGACAGCTCGGTGACCCCTTCATGTGACAGACAGCTCGGTGACCCCGTCATGTGACAGACAGCCCGGTGACCCCGCCATATGACAGACAGCTCGGTGACCCCGCCGTGTGTAACAGACAGTTCGGTGACCCCGCCATGTGTGACAGACAGTTCAGTGACCCCACCATGTGTGACAGACAGCTCGGTGACCCCGCCATGTGTGACAGACAGTTTGGTGACCCTGCCATGTGTGACAGACAGTTAGGTGACCCCGCCATGTGTGACAGACAGTTAGGTGACCCCGCCATGTGTGACAGACAGTTCAGTGACCCCGCCGTGTGTGACAGACAGTTCGGTGACCCCGCCATGTGTAACAGACAGTTCAGTGACCCCGCCGTGTGTGACAGACAGCCCGGTGACCCCGACATGTGTGACAGACAGCCCGGTGACCCCGCCATGTGTGACAGACAGCCCAGTGACCCCACCGTGAGACAGACAGCTCGGTGACCCCTTCATGTGACAGACAGCTCGGTGACCCCTTCATGTGACAGACAGCCCGGTGACCCCGCCATATGACAGACAGCTCGGTGACCCTGCCGTGTGTAACAGACAGTTCGGTGACCCCGCCATGTGTGACAGACAGTTCAGTGACCCCACCATGTGTGACAGACAGCTCGGTGACCCCGCCATGTGTGACAGACAGTTTGGTGACCCTGCCATGTGTGACAGACAGTTAGGTGACCCCGCCATGTGTGACAGACAGTTAGGTGACCCCGCCATGTGTGACAGACAGTTCAGTGACCCCGCCATGTGTGACAGACAGTTCAGTGACCCCGCCATGTGTAACAGACAGCTCGGTGACCCCGCTATGTGTGACAGACAGCTCGGTGACCCCGCCGTGTGACAGACAGCTCGGTGACCCCGCCTAGTGTGACAGACAGCCCGGTGACCCCTCTGAGGGCCCTCCATATCTGAGCCTCTGCCCCCATCCTCCGAGGGCCCTCCGTATCTGAGCCTCCATCCCCTATCCCCTGAGGGCCCCCCATATCTGAGTCTCCACCCCCCATCCTCTGAGGGCCCCCAGTATCTGAGCCTCCACCACATCCTCTGAGGGCCCCTCAGTTCGGTGACCCCGCCATGTGTGACAGACAGCTCGGTGACCCCTCTGAGGGGCCCCCATATCTGAGCCTCCACCCCCATCCTGAGGGCCCCCGTATCTGAACCTCTGCCCCCCATCCTCTGAGGGTCCCCCATATCTGAGCCTCCACCCCCCCATCTTCTGAGGGCCCGGTGAGACAGCTCGGTGACCCTGCCGTGTGACAGACAGCCCGGTGACCCCGCCGTGTGACAGACAGCTCAGTGACCCCGTCGTGTGTGACAGACAGCTCGGTGACCCCGTCGTGTGTGACAGACAGCTTGGTGACCCCGTCGTGTGTGACAGACAGCTTGGTGACCCCGCCATGTGTGACAGACAGCTTGGTGACCCCACCATGTGTGACAGACAGTTCGGTGACCCGCCATGTGTGACAGACAGCGCGGTGACCCCGCCATGTGTGACAGACAGTTCGGTGACCCCGCCGTGTGTGACAGACAGCTTGGTGACCCCGCCATGTGACAGACAGCCCGGTGACCCCGCCATATGACAGACAGCTCGGTGACCCCGCCATGTGTGACAGACAGCTCGGTGACCCCGCCGTGTGTGACAGACAGCTTGGTGACCCCACCATGTGTGACAGACAGTTCGGTGACCCGCCATGTGTGACAGACAGCGCGGTGACCCCGCCATGTGTGACAGACAGTTCGGTGACCCCGCCATGTGTGACAGACAGTTCGGTGACCCCGCCATGTGTGACAGACAGTTCGGTGACCCCGCCATGTGTGACAGACAGTACGGTGACCCCGCCATGTGTGACAGACAGCCTGGTGACCCCGCCATGTGTGACAGACAGCCTGGTGACCCCGCTATGTGTGACAGACAGCTCGGTGACCCCGCCGTGTGTGACAGACAGTTCGGTGACCCCGCCTTGTGTGACAGACAGCCCGGTGACCCCGCCATGTGTGACAGACAGCTCGGTGACCCCTCTGAGGGGGCCCCATATCTGAGTCTACACCCCCATCCTGAGGGCCCCCGTATCTGAACCTCTGCCCCCCATCCTCTGAGGGCCCCCAATATCTGAGCCTCCGCCCCCCCATCCTCTGAGGGCCCCCCATATCTGAGCCTCCACCCCCCATCCTCTGAGGGCCCTCCATATCTGAGCCTCCGCCCCCCATCCTCTGAGGGCCCTCCATATCTGAGCCTCTGCCCCCATCCTCCGAGGGCCCCCCGTATCTGAGCCTTCATCCCCTATCCCCTGAGGGCCCCCAGTATCTGAGCCTCCACCACATCCTCTGAGGGCCCCTCAGTTCGGTGACCCCGCCATGTGTGACAGACAGCTCGGTGACCCCTCTGAGGGGCCCCCATATCTGAGCCTCCACCCCCATCCTGAGGGCCCCCGTATCTGAACCTCTGCCCCCCATCCTCTGAGGGTCCCCCATATCTGAGCCTCCACCCCATCCTCTGAGGGCCCCCCATATCTGAGCCTCCGCCCCATCCTCCGAGGCCCCCCATATCTGAGCCTCCGCCCCCATCCTCTGAGGCCACCCATATCTGAGCCTCCACCCCCCATCCTCTAAGGGTCCCCCATATCTGAGCCTTTGCCCCCCATCCTCTGAGGGCCCCCCGTATCTGAGTCTCCGCCCCTCATCCTCTGAGGGCCCCCGTATCTCAATCTCCACCTATCCTCTGAGGCCCCCCATATCTGAGCCTCCACCCCCCCATCCTCTGAGGGCCCCTCATATCTGAGCCTCCACCCCCCCATCCTCTGAGGGCCCCCATATCTGAGCCTCCGCCCCCCCCGTTCCTCTGAGGGCCCCCGTATCTGAGCCTCCACCCCCCATCCTCTGAGGGCCCCCCCGTATCTGAGCTTTCGCCCTACCATCCTCTGAGGGCCCCCTGTATCTGAGCCTCCACCCCCCATCCTCTGAGGGCCCCCCATATCTGAGCCTCCACCTCCCATCCTCTGAGGGCCCCCCCATATCTGAGCCTCCACCCCCCATCTTCTGAGGGCCCCCGTATCTGAGCCTCCACCCCTGTTCCTCTGAGGGCCCCCCATATCTGAGCCTCCACCCCCCATCCTCTGAGGGCCCCCGTATCTGAGCCTCCGCTCCCATCCTCTGAGGGCCCCCCGAATCTGAACCTCTGCCCCCCATCCTCCGAGGGCCAACCATATCTGAGCCCCCCTATAACTGAGCCTCCACCCCCCATTCTCTGAGGGCCCCCCATATCTGAGCCTCTACCCCCACATCCTTTGAGGCCCCCACATATCTGAGCCTCTGCCCCCCCATCCTCTGAGGGGCCCCAATATCTGAGCCTCCACCCCCCATCCTCTGAGGGGCCCCAATATCTGAGCCTCCACCCCCCATCCTCTGAGGGCCCCCCGAATCTGAACCTCTGCCCCCATCCTCTGAGGGGCCCCCAATATCTGAGCCTCCACCCCCCCATCCTCCAAGGGCCCCCTATATCTGAGCCTCCACCCCCATCCTCCGAGGGCCCCCCATATCTGAACCTCCACACCCCATCCTCCGAGGGCCCCCCATATCTGAACCTCCACACCCCATCCTCTGAGGGCCCCCCATATCTGAGCCTCCACCCCCATCCTCTGAGGGCCCCCCATATCTGAGCCTCCACCCCCTTATCCTTTGAGGGCTCCCCATATCTGAGCCTCCACCCCCCATCCTCTGAGGGCCCCCCATATCTGAGCCTCCACCCCTCATCCTCTGAGGGCCCCCTGTATTTGAGCCCCCACCCCCCATCCTCTGAGGGCCCCCCGTATCTGAGCCTCTGCCTCCCCATCCTCTGAGGGCCCCCCGTATCTGAGCCTCCGCTCCCCATACTCTGAGGGCCCCTGTATCTGAACCTCCACCCCCCTCCTCCGAGGGCCCCCCATATCTGAGCCTCCACCCCCCCATCCTTCGAGGGCCCCCCACATCTGAGCCTCCACCCCCCATCCTCTGAGGGCCCCCCATATCTGAGCCTCCACCCCCTTATTCTTTGAGGGCCCCCCATATCTGAGCCTCTGCCCCCATCCTCTGAGGGCTCCCCATATCTGAGCCTCCACCACCACATCCTTTGAGGGCCCCCATATCTGAGCCTCTGCCCTCCATCCTCTGAGGGGCCCCCATATCTGAGCCTCCACCACCACATCCTTTAAAGGCCCCCCATATCTGAGCCTCTGCCCCCCATCCGCTGAGGGCTCCCCATATCTGAGCCTCCACCACCACATCCTTTGAGGGCTCCCCATATCGGAGCCTCCACCACCCCATCCTCTGAGGGCCCCCCATATATGAGCCTCTGCCTCCCCATCCTTTGAGGGCCCCCCGTATTTGAGCCTCCACCCCCCATCCTGAGGGCCCCCATATCTGAACCTCTGCCCCCATCTTCTGAGGGCCCCCATATCTGAGTCTCTCCCCCCCAGCCTCTGAAGGCCCCCAATATCTGAGCCTCCACCCCATCCTCTGAGGGCCCCCATATCTGAGCCTCCGCCCCCATCCTCTGAGGCCCCCATATCTGAGCCTCCACCCCCCATCCTCTGAGGGGTCCACATATCTGAGCCTCAACCCCCCCATCCTCTGAGGGCCCCCCATATCTGAGCCTCCGCCCCCATCCTCTGAGGGCCCCCCCTATCTGAGTCTCCACCCCCATCCTCTGAGGGCCCCCGTATTTGAGCCTCCACCCCCTATCCTCTGAGGACCCCCCATATCTGAGCATTTGCCCCCCATCCTCTGAGGGCCCCCTGTATCTGAATCTCCACCCATCCTCTGAGGCCCCCATATCTGAGCCTCCACCCTCCATCCTCTGAGGGTCCCCCATATCTGAGCCTTTGCCCCCCATCCTCTGAGGGCCCCTCGTATCTGAGTCTCCACCCCTCATCCTCTGAGGGCCCCCCGTATCTCAAGCTCCACCTATCCTCTGAGGCCCCCCATATCTGAGCCTCCAACCCCCACATCCTCTGAGGGCCCCCCATATCTGAGCCTCCACCCCCCCATCCTCTGAGGGCCCCCATATCTGAGCCTCCGCCCCCCGTTCCTCTGAGGGCCCCCCGTATCTGAGCCTCCACCCCCCATCCTCTGAGGGCCCCCCGTATCTGAGCTTTCGCCCTACCATCCTCTGAGGGCCCCCTGTATCTGAGCCTCCACCCCCCATCCTCTGAGGGCCCCCCATATCTGAGCCTCCACCTCCCATCCTCTGAGGGCCCCCCATATCTGAGCCTCCACCCCCCATCTTCTGAGGGCCCCCCCGTATCTGAGCCTCCACCCCCTGTTCCTCTGAGGGCCCCCCGTATCTGAGCCTCCACCCCTGTTCCTCTGAGGGCCCCCCGTATCTGAGCCTCCACCCCCCATCCTCTGAGGGCCTCCGTATCTGAGCCTCCGCCCCATCCTCTGAGGGCCCACGAATCTGAACCTCTGCCCCCCCATCCTCCGAGGGCCAACCATATCTGAGCCCCCCTATAACTGAGCCTCCACCCCCATCCTCTGAGGGCCCCCCATATCTGAGTCTCTACCCCCGCATCCTTTGAGGCCCCCCCATATCTGAGCCTCTGCCCCCCATCCTCTGAGGGGCCCCAATATCTGAGCCTCCACCCCCCATCCTCTGAGGGCCCCCCGAATCTGAACCTCTGCCCCCCATCCTCTGATGGGCCCCCATATCTGAGCCTCCACCCCCCCATCCTCCGAGGGCCCCCTATATCTGAGCCTCCACCCCCATCCTCCGAGGGCCCCCCATATCTGAGCCTCCACACCCCATCCTCTGAGGGCCCCCCATATCTGAGCCTCCACCCCCCATCCTCTGAGGGCCCCCCATATCTGAGCCTCCACCCCCTTATCCTTTGAGGGCCCCCCATATCTGAGCCTCTGCCCCCATCCTCTGAGGGCTCCCCATATCTGAGCCTCCACCCCCCATCCTCTGAGGGCCCCCCATATCTGAGCCTCCGCCCCTCATCTTCTGAGGTCCCCCATATTTGAGCCTCCACCCCCCCATCCTCTGAGGGCCCCCCGTATCTGAGCCTCCGCCCCCCCATCCTCTGAGGGCCCCTTGTATCTGAGCCTCTGCCCCCCCATCCTCTGAGGGCCACTGTATCTGAACCTCCAACCCCATCCTCCGAGGGCCCCCCATATCTGAGCCTCCACCCCCCCATCCTTCGAGGGCCCCCCACATTTGAGCCTCCACCCCCCATTATCTGAGGGCCCCCTATATCTGAGCCTCCACCCTCCATCCTCTGAGGGGCCCCCATATCTGAGCCTCCACCCCCTCATCCTTCGAGGGCCCCCCACATCTGAGCCTCCACCCCCCATGCTCTGAGGGCCCCCCATATCTGAGCCTCCACCCGCTTATCCTTTGAGGGCCCCCCATATCTGAGCCTCTGCCCCCCATCCTCTGAGGGCTCCCAATATCTGAGCCTCCACCACCACATCCTTTGAGGGCCCCCCATATCTGAGCCTCCGCCCTCCATCCTCTGAGGGGCCCCCATATCTGAGCCTCCACCCCCCCATCCTCTGAGGGCCCCCCATATCTGAGCCTCCGCCCCTCATCCTCTGAGGGCCCCCTGTATTTGAGCCTCCACCCCCCCATCCTCTGAGGGCCCCCCGTATCTGAGCCTCCACCCCCCATGCTCTGTGGACAACAACAACCGCACGCCAAATATAACCAATACCGCCCTATGGTGACAGGTGAATGCCCTATCTAATGACCGATCTGTCATCAGATCACAGGGACAATGAACACAGCCAATCAGAGGGAAGCAATCACAGCCAGAGGGAACCAATCACAGCCAATCAGAGGGAAGCAATCACAGCCAATCAGAGGGAACCAATCACAGCCATCACAAGTGTAAACACTGCCAGTGTTTACAAACATTCATAAAGCCCCTTTCACAGGGGGAGGAGTCATCGGATCTGTCCAGTGATCCCCACTGGATGACTGGTCTGTGTCGGCTCCGCCCACTCTCTATGTCCATTCACCATTGGCTCACACCTGTGTGTTTTTGCACTACAGTCCCCTTTAACGTGGTTTCCTATGAATCGAGTTCACATCTGTGCGTTCTGAGCCGATGCGTTTTTTGGAAAGGGTCGGGGAGTTTCTTTCCTGCAGCAGATTACATTTTGCGTGTAATTGACTTCAATGGACACAAATCAAACACAAAAGTGTTGCGTTTTGTGTGTTTTTTTATCAATAGGAAAATGACACTTCTGTTCATGGAGTGCGACTTTACACCCTCTGGTACTCAAGTCGCATCAAAGTAGTGCAGAGACCGTTATGTGTCCAAAGTCGCATATTAGAGTTAGAGATAAGATGAGGGCCAGAATGCTAATCATAACATTCACCACTAACCCTAATGATGACTGCTGACCCTAACCTTTAACCCTAAACCTAGACCTTAATCCTAACCTTTAACCCTAAAAATAGACCTTAATCCTAACCTTTAACCCTAACCCTAGACCTTAATCCTAACCTTTAACCCTAGATCTTAATTCTAACATTTAACCCTAACCCTAGACCTTAATCCTAACCTTTAACCCTAACCCTAGACCTTAATCCTAACCTTTAACCCTAACCCTAGAACTCAATCCTAACCTTTAACCCTAACCCCAGACCTTAATCCTAACCTTTAACCCTAGATCTTAATCCTAACATTTAACCCTAACCCTAGACCTTAATCCTAACCTTTAACCCTAGATCTTAATCCTAACATTTAACCCTAACCCTAGACCTTAATCCTAACCTTTAACCCTAACCCTAGACCTTAATCCCAACCTTTAACCCTAACCCTAGACCTTAATCCCAACCTTTAACCCTAACCCTAGACCTTAATCCTAACCCCAGCATTTAACCCTAAACCTAGACCTTAAACATAACCCTAGATCTTAATCCTAACCCTAGCCTTTAACCCTACCCTTTAACTCTATCCCTAGACCCTAACCTTTAACCCTAACCCTAGACCTTAATCCTAACCCTAGCCCTTAATCCTAACCTTTAACCCTAACCCTAGACCTTAATCCTAACCTTTAACCCTAACCCTAGACCTTAATCCTAACCTTTAACCCTAACCCTAGACCTTAATCCTAACCTTTAACCCTAACCCTAGACCTTAATCCTAACCTTTAACCCTAACCCTAGACCTTAATCCTAACCTTTAACCCTAACTCTAGACCTTAATCCTAACCTTTAACCCTAACCCTAGACTTTAATCCTAACCCCAGCCTTTAACCCTAACCCTAGACCTTAAACATAACCCTAGACCTTAATCCTAACCCTAGACCTTAATCTTAACCTTAGACCTTAATCCCAACACTAGGCCTTAATCCTAACCCTAGCCCTTAACCCTAACCTTTAACCCCAAACCTAGACCTTAATCCTAACCCTAGCCCTTAACCTTAACCTTTAACCCTAACCCTAGACCTTAATCCTAAGCCTAGCCTTTAGCCCTAACCCTTTACCCTAACCTTTAACCCTAACCCTAGACCTTAATCCTAACCCTAGCCTTTAACCCTAACCCTTAACCCTAACATTTAACCCTAACCCTAGACCTAAATCCCAACCCTATACCTAGACCTTAATTCTAACCCTAGCCCTTATCCCTAACCTTTCACCCTAGACCTTAATCCTATCCCTAGCCTTTAACTTTAGCCCTTAACCCTAACACTAGGTCCTAACCATAAACCTAGCCCTTAAGCCTAACCCTAGCCTTAAACTCTAACCTAGTCTTTGAATCCTAACCCTACCCTTTAGACCTAACCCTAATCCTAGCCTTAAACCCTAGCCTTTAACCCTAAACGTAGCACTTAACCCTAGTCCTAGCCTTTAACCCTAAACCTACCCTTAACTCAAACCCTAGCTCTAACACTAACTGTAGCCTTCAACCCTAAAGCTAGCCCTTAACTGTAACTTTAGCCTTTAGCTCTAACTCTAGCCCTTAACTCTAACCCTAGCCCTTAACTCTAACCCTAGCCTTTAACCCTAACCCTTCCCCTTAACCCTAGCCTTTAACCCTAGCCATAGACCCTAATCCTAACCCTAGCCTTTAACTCTAGCCCTTAACCCAAACCTTTAAACCTAACCCTAGCCCTTAACCCAAGCTCTTCAACCTAACCCTAGCCTTTAACCCTAGCCCCAACCATAAGGCTTAATGTACACGGGACGTTTTTTACAACCTCTCCTGAACGATTTATCTTGACAGATAGTAACCAACGTTTAAAACATCCGCTGTGCCGCGTTTAGTCGCATTCACTTTTAGAAATGTTTGGAAAAAAACATTTTTTTTTTCAAAATAGCCAAAAATGAAAAACGCCAGTAAACAAAACGCAGCTAAACGAGAGTTACCGCATTTGGCGTCTGAAACGTCAGAAACTTCGGCGTCTGAACTCATTTTTTGCCTTCAAAGAAAAGCCTATAAACTGCCTAAAAACGACATTAAAGGAACCTGTGTACATAAGATAACATTGGATGAGTTCAGGGGCAGCTGAAAAAAGCAGCCAACTGCCTCTAAATGTCTGTTTACCAGAAGCAGTGTACATGAGGCCCAACACTAACTGTAGCCTTCAACCCTAAACCTAGCCTTTAACACCAACCCTCGCCTTTAAACCTAACTTTAGCACTTAACCCCAACACTCACCTTTAACCCTAAGAGCCGGTTCACACGGGGGCGACTTGTCAGGCGACCTAGCCGCCTGACAAGTTGCCTCCCGTTCTGTACAATGGAACCGTTCTTGCGTCGCTCCGACTTAGAAAAAGGTTCCTGTACTACTTTGGGGGCGACTTGCATAGACTTCTATACAGAAGTCGTCTTGCAAGTCGCCCCGGCAGTCGTGTGCAGGTCGCCTCGGTGAGGCGACCTGCAAGTCGTGCCGCGTCTAGTGTGAACCGGCGCTTACACTAGCTCCTAACAATAAACCTAGCCCTTGACCCTAGCCCTAGCCTTTAACTGTAAATCTACGCTTAACTCAAACCCTAGCTCTGACACTAACGGTAGCCTTCAACCCTAAACCTAGCCCTTAACCCTAACTTTAGCCTTTAGCTCTAACTCTAGTCTTTAACCCTAACCTAGTCTTTGAACCCTAACCCTACCCTTTAACCCTAACCCTTAACCCTGATCCTACCCTTAAACCCTAACTCTAGCCATTAACCCTGACCCTAGCCTTTAACCCTAAACCTAGCACTTAACCCCTAACCCTAGCTTTTAACCCTAGCCTTAAACACTAACCTAGTCTTTGAATCCTAACCCTACCCATTAGACCTAACCCTAGCCCTTAACCCTGATCCTACCCTTAAACCCTAACTCTAGCCCTTAACCCTGACCCTAGCCTTTAACCCTAAACCTAGCACTTAACCCTAACCCTATCCTTTAACCCTAACCCTGGCACCTAACCCTAACCCACCCCCTAAGCCTAACCCTAAACCTTCACCCTAACCCTAACCTTTGAACCCTAATCCTAGCCCCTAACCCTAACTATAGCCCTTAACCCTAACCCTAGCCTTTAACCATAACTCTAACCCTTAACCGTAATCTTAGCCCTTAACCCTAACACAGCCCTTAAGCCTAACCCTAGACCTTCACCCTAACCTAGTCTTTGAACCCTAACCCTACCCTTTAACCCTAACTCTAGCCCTTAACCCTGACCCTAGCCTTTAACCCTAAACCTAGCACTTAACCCTAACCCTAGCTTTTAACCCTAACCCTAGCCTTTAACCCTAGCCTTAAACCCTAACCTAGTCTTTGAATCCTAACCCTACCCCTTAGACCTAACCCTAGCCCTTAAGCTCTAACACTAACCCTAGCTCTAACACTAACCGTAGCCGTCAACTCTAAACCTAGCCCTTAACTGCAACTTTAGCCTTTAACTCTAACTCTAGCCCTTAACCCTAACCCTAGCTTTTAACCCTAACCCTTCCCCTTAACCCTAGCCTTTAGCCCTAACCATAGACCCTAATCCTAACCCTAGCCTTTAACTCTAGCCCTTAACCTTTAAAGCTAACCCTAGCCCTTAACTCAAGCTCTTAAACCTAACCTTAGCTTTTAACCCTAGCCCCAACCATAAACATAGCCCTTAACCTTAGCCCTAGCCTTTAACCCTAAACCTACCCATAACTCAAACCCTAGCTTTAACACTAACCATAGCCTTCAACCTTAAACATAGCCTTTAACACCAACCCTAGCCTTTAACCCTAACTCTAGCCCTTAACCCAAACCTTCGCCTTTAACCCTAACACAGCCCTTAAGCCTAACCCCTGACCTTCACCCTAACCTAGTCTTTGAGCCCTAACCCTACCCTTTAACCCTAACCCTTGACCCTGATCCTACCCTTAAACCCTAACTCTAGCCCTTAACCCTGACCCTAGCCTTTTACCCTAAAGTTAGCACTTAACCCTATCCTTTAACCCTAACCCTAGCACCTAACCCTAATCCAGCCTTTAAGCCTAACCCTAGACCTTCACCCTAACCCTAACCTTTGAACCCTAATCCTAGCACCTAACCCTAACTCTAGCCCTTAACCCTAACCCCAGCCTTTAACCGTAACTCCAGCCCTTAACCCTAACCCTTAACCCTAGCCTTTAATCCTAACCCTAACATTTAACCCTAACATGCAACTTTGGACACAAAGGTTTCTTTACTACTTTGATTTGAGTGCCAGGGAGTGTAAAGTGGCATCAGAGTCGCACTGCATGAACAGAACTGTCATACTTTCCTATTGGCAAAAAATCCAACAAAATGTATCAAAAATGCAAAAAAACACACCGTAAACTGCATCAACCACAACCTGCATAGATGTGAACCCGGCCTTAACATCCGATCGGCCATCCGTCTGGCCACCCACATCCAACACCACCATGATCCAACACCACTCCGATCCAACACCACCCAGATCCAACGCCACCCGGATCCAACACCACTCGGATCCAACACCACTCGGATCCAACACCACCCACATCCAACACCACCCTGATCCAACACCACCCGGATCCAACACCACCCGGATCCAACACCACCCACATCCAACACCACTCAGATCCAACACCACCCACATCCAACACCACTCAGATCCAACACAGCCCACATCCAACACCACCCACATCCAACACCACTCAGATCCAACACCACCCAGATCCAACACCACCCAAATCCAACACCACTCAGATCCAACACCACCCAGATCCAACACAACCCAGATCCAACACCACTCAGATCCAACACCACCCAGATCCAACACCACCCAGATCCAACACCACCCCGATCCAACACCACTCTGATCCAACACCACTCCGATCCAACACCACCCGGATCCAACACCACCCGGATCCAACACCACTCGGATCCAACACCACCCACATCCAACACCACCTGGATCCAACACCACCCGGATCCAACACCACCCGGATCCAACACCACCCACATCCAACACCACCCACATCCAACACCACCCACATCCAACACCACCCACATCCAACACCACCCACATGCAACACCACTCAGATCCAACACCACTCAGATCCAACACCACCCAGATCCAACACAACCCACATCCAACACCACCCCCATCCAACACCACTCAGATCCAACACCACCCTGATCCAACACCAACCAGATCCAACACCAACCAGATCCAACACTACCAACATCCAACACCACCCACATCCAACACCACTCGGATCCAACACCACTCGGATCCAACACCACTCAAATCCAACTTCACCCAGATCCAACACCACCCGGATCCAACACCACCCGGATCCAACACCACCCGGATCCAACACCACCCGGGTCCAACTCCACTCATATCCAACACCACTCAGATCCAAAACATCCAACACCACTCAGATCCAACACCACCCACATCCAACACCACCCCGATCCAACAGGACCCAGATTCAACACCACCCAGATCCAACACCACCCAGATCCAACACCACTCAGATCCAACACCACCCACATCCAACACCACCCACATCCAACACCACCCACATGCAACACCACTCAGATCCAACACCACCCAAATCCAACACCACTCAGATCCAACACCACCCAGATCCAACACAACCCACATCCAACACCACCCCGATCCAACACCACTCAGATCCAACACCACTCAGATCCAACACCACCCAGATCCAACTCCACCCCGATCCAACACCAACCAGATCCCAACACTACCAACATCCAACACCACCCACATCCAACACCACTCGGATCCAACACCACTCGGATCCAACACCACTCAAATCCAACTTCACCCAGATCCAACACCACCCGGATCCAACACCACCCGGATCCAACACCACCCGGATCCAACACCACCCGGATCCAACACCACCTGGGTCCAACTCCACTCAGATCCAACACCACCCGGATCCAACACCACTCGGATCCAACACCACCCGGATCCAACACCACTCAGATCCAACAGCACCCACATCCAACACCACCCACATCCAACACCACCCAGATCCAACAGCACTCAGATCCAACACCATCCAGATCCAACACCATCCATATCCAACACCACCCAGATCCAACAGCACTCAGATCCAACACCATCCAGATCCAACACCATCCATATCCAACACCACCCAGATCCAACACCACCCAGATCCAACACCATCCAAATCCAACACCATCCAGATCAAATACCAACCAATGGGCTATCCAACCAAATCTTCCAAACTTTGTAAAATTTTTGGGGCATCTCCATCTCAGGTACATTGCTTTAATGAATTGAATCACCTTATTCACAAGAGCTTTCCAGTAGGACAGTGAAGGATCCTCTATTAATAAATTGTCTTATTGAAATTGCTATATGAGGAGATCCTCCAATCCTGTGATGTGGGTTGATCCAGTATGGAGACATTCCTATATATATATATATATAATAAAGTGATCAGAAGGGATCCTATAGATGTAAAGTGAAATGTCCGAGCTCCAGTGTTGGAAGATCCTTCTAGCAGTCTGGGCTGCACTCCAACATCTGACCCCCCCAGAAACCCCCAGTGGCGCCCCCCGGGCAGGTGTCTGTATACAGGTGGAGTTATTGCCCCATGCCCCCCCCTGGGCAGGTGTCTGTATACAGGTGGAGTTATTGCCCCATGCCCCCCCCCCCGGGCAGGTGTCTGTATACAGGTGGAGTTATTGCCCCATGCCCCCCCCCCGGGCAGGTGTCTGTATACAGGTGGAGTTATTGCCCCATGCCCCCCCCCCCCGGGCAGGTGTCTGTATACAGGTGGAGTTATTGCCCCATGCCCCCCCCCCCCCCCCCGGGCAGGTGTCTGTATACAGGTGGAGTTATTGCCCTATGCTGGCTGTGTTTGGCCTGTGCAGTATGTTGGGGGTGATATTTGTACTACAGAGCTCCCAACTGTCCCTCATCTGTCCCTCATCTGTCCCTCATCTGTCCCTCATTTGTCCCTCATCTGTCCCTCATCTGTCCCTCATCTGTCCCTCATTTGTCCCTCATTTTGCTCTGATCTATAGAGTTTTATATAAAAATCACTTTTTATCTTTCAAAAAGTGTTTCCCAGCACTAAACCTTTCATCTGATTTCTAAATTGCTGCATTTGTACATTTTAAAAAGCCAATATAAAGGAATAATAGTGGTAAAAAAAAGCCCTTGTGGATTTAATTAACCTTTTTTTTGGGTTAATTCTCCTTTAAGGGGGCGTGTCCTATGCCTACATACCTTTGCTAGTAATGTTGGGAGTTGTGGTACTATGAAGTTCTATATAATGAAGGATGGATGGAGACGGAGCTGGAGGGAATACAGGGATGGATTGTTCACATCGTTAGTAACTCTTCTGTCATGTCTGATTTGCCGCCAGCAGACACTATGACATCACAAGAGCCGAGGACAGATCTGCTGAGACAAATCATCACTCAATTATAGGAGCCGCTGAGCAGGCAAATTACTGAGCGAGCGACTGGGTGACCATGGGATGAGAGACCGCTAACCCCCCCAATCTAGATGGGATGGGGGGGTCACATGGTAATGGGGTCACCATGGACCCCCCCAGCTGGTAACAGAATGGCAGCTTTCAGTGTCTGTCAGTGCTGACTGTACTGCCTGTGTATGTGATGTGGCCCTAAAGGGCCCTCAGGACCCCCCCTTAAGGGGTACTTGGAAGACAATGGGTTCCTGGGCTGGTCTGTAATGGGGGCACCTCGTGTGCCATATAAAGGGCAGCGATAAGTCTGCAGATCGCTCTTCTCATTTCTAGGAAAGTTCTGGCAGCTGAGGGGTTAATTCTCCTGGATCCGCTATTTTTATCCTCATCTTCGGGCAACTTGTCCCGTACGATCATCGTCATACCAACCGCTACACAGGCGCAGTCTGACCGGGGGGGCTCATCCCAATCCATGGCACAGCCAGCTGCCTCCCCTCCCCCGCTGGACCCCTCACCCCGAGAACACGTCCTGGGACTTATCCTTCCATCTCCCACCCATAGTAACCCCTCATATGTATGAGGAGGAGAGAGTGAGGAGGAGAGAGGATGGAGGGAGTGAGGAGGAGAGGGGACAGAGGGAGTGAGGAGGAGAGAGGAGGAGAGAGGATGGAGGGAGTGAGTAGGAGAGGGGACAGAGGGAGTGAGGATGGGGAGAGGATGAAAGGAGTGAGGAGGAGAGAGTGAGGAGGAGAGAGGATGGAGGGAGTGAGGAGGAGAGAGTGAGGAGGAGAGAGGATGGAGGGAGTGAGGAGGAGAGAGGATGAAAGGAGTGAGGAGGAGAGAGGATGGAGGGAGTGAGGAGGAGAGATGATAGAGGGAGTGAGGAGGAGAGAGGATGGAGAGTCAGGAAGAGAGGGGATGAGGGAGTTAGGATGGAGAGAGGATGAAAGAGTGAGGAGGAGAGAGGATGGAGAGAGTGAGGAGGAGAGAGGATGGAGGGAGTGAGGAGGAGAGAGGATGAAAGGAGTGAGGAGGAGAGAGGATGGAGAGAGTGAGGAGGAGAGGGGATGGAGTGAGGAGGAGAGAGGATGGAAGGAGTGAGGAGGATAGAGGATGGAGAGAGTGAGGAGGAGAGAGGATGGAGGGAGTGAGGAGGAGAGAGGATGGAGGGAGTGAGGAGGAGAGATGTTAGAGGGAGTGAGGAGGAGAGAGGAGGAGAGAGGATGGAGGGAGTGAGGAGGAGAGAGGATGGAGAGAGGATGAAAGGAGTGAGGAGGAGAGAGGATGAAAGGAGTGAGGAGGAGAGGGGATGGAGGGAGTGAGGAGGGGATGGAGGGAGTGAGGAGGAGAGGGGATGGAAGGAGTGAGGAGGAGAGGGGATGGAGGGAGTGAGGAGGGGATGGAGGGAGTGAGGAGGAGAGAGGATGGAGGGAGTGAGGAGGAGAGAGGATGGAGGGAATGAGGAGGAGGTAGGATGGAGGGAGTGAGGAGGAGAGAGAATAGAGAGCGAGGAGGAGAGAGAATGGAGAGAGTGAGGAGGAGAGAGGATGGAGGGAGTGAGGAGGAGATAGGATGGAGAGAGTGAGGAGGAGATAGGATGGAGAGAGTGAGGAGGAGAGGGGATGAAAGGAGTGAGGAGGAGAGGGGATGGAGGGAGTGAGGAGGGGATGGAGGGAGTGAGGAGGAGAGGGGATGGAAGGAGTGAGGAGGAGAGGGGATGGAAGGAGTGAGGAGGAGAGAGGATGGAGGGAGTGAGGAGAGAGGATGAAGAGAGTGAGGAGGAGAGAGGATGGAGGGAGTGAGGAGGAGAGGGGATGAAAGGAGTGAGGAGGGGATGGAGGGAGTGAGGAGGAGAGGGGATGGAGGGAGTGAGGAGGAGGTAGGATGGAGGGAGTGAGGAGGAGAGAGACTAGAGAGCGAGGAGGAGAGAGAATGGAGAGAGTGAGGAGGAGAGAGGATGGAGGGAGTGAGGAGGAGAGAGGATAGAGAGAGCGAGGAGGAGAGAGGATGGAGGGAGTGAGGAGGAGAGAGGATGGAGGGAGTGAGGAGGAGAGGGGATGGAATGAGTGAGGAGGAGAGAGGATTGAGGGAGTGAGGAGGAGAGGGGATGGAGGGAGTGAGGAGGAGAGAGGATGGAGGGAGTGAGGAGGAGAGAGGATGGAGGGAGTGAGGAGGAGGTAGGATGGAGAGAGCGAGGAGGAGAGAGGATGGAGGGAGTGAGGAGGAGAGAGGATGGAGGGAGTGAGGAGGAGGTAGGATGGAGAGAGCGAGGAGGAGATGAGGATGGAGGGAGTGAGGAGGAGAGAGGATGGAGGGAGTGAGGAGGAGATAGG
>NC_133329.1:416707907-416745847 GCF_042186555.1 Aquarana catesbeiana | reverse complement strand
GGAGGAGTGAGGAGGGGATGGAGGGAGTGAGGAGGGGATGGAGGGAGTGAGGAGGAGAGGGGATGGAGGGAGTGAGGAGGACAGAGGATGGAGGGAGTGAGGAGGAGGGAGGATGGAGGGAGTGAGGAGGAGAGAGGATGGAGGGAGTGAGGAGGAGGTAGGATGGAGGGAGTGAGGAGGAGAGAGAATAGAGAGTGAGGAGGAGAGAGGATGGAGGGAGTGAGGAGGAGAGAGGATGGAGGGAGTGAGGAGGAGAGAGGATGGAGTGAGGAGGAGAGGGATGGAGGAGTGAAGAGGAGAGAGGATGGAGAGAGTGAGGAGGAGTGAGGAGGAGAGAGGATGAGAGTGAGGAGGAAGAGGAGATAGGATGGAGAGAAGAGGACGGGAGGAGAGAGAGAGAGGAGAGGATGGAGAGAGTGAGGAGGAGAGGATGGAGGGAGAGAGGAGGAGAGAGGATGGGGGGAGTGAGGAGGAGAGAGGATGGAGAGAGAGAGGAGGAGAGAGGATGGGGAGAGTGAGGAGGAGAGAGGATGGGGAGAGTGAGGAGGAGAGAGGATGGAGGGAGTGAGGAGGAGAGAGGATGAAAAGAGTGAGAAGGAGAGAGGATGGAGGAGTGAGAAGGAGAGAGGATGGAGAGAGTGAGGAGGAGAGGGGATGGAGGGAGTGAGGAGGAGAGAGGATGAAGAGAGAGAGAGGAGAGAGGGTGGATGGAGTGAGGAGGAGAGAGGATGGAGAGAGTGAGGAGGAGAGAGGATGGAGGGAGTGAGGAGGAGAGAGGATGAAAGGAGTGAGAAGGAGAGAGGATGGATGGAGTGAGGAGGAGAGAGGATGGAGGGAGAGAGGAGGAGAGAGGATGGAGTGAGGAGGAGAGAGGATGGGGGGAGTGAGGAGGAGAGAGGATGGAAGGAGTGAGCAGGAGAGAGAATGGAGGGAGTGAGGGGGGGGTGGAGGGAGTGAGGAGGAGAGGGGATGGAAGGAGTGAGGAGGAGAGAGGATGGAGGGAGTGAGGAGGAGAGAGGAGGAGAGAGGAGGAGAGAGGATGGAGGGAGTGAGGAGGGGAGGGGATGGAAGGAGTGAGGAGGAGAGAGGATGGAGGAGTGAGGAGGAGAGAGGAGGTGAGAGGATGGAGGGAGTGAGGAGGAGAGAGGAGGAGAGAGGAGGAGAGAGGATGGAGGGAGTGAAGAGGAGAGAGGATGGAGAGAGTGAGGAGGAGAGATTATGGAGAGAGTGAGGAGGAGAGGGGATAGAGAGTGAGGAGAGAGGATGGATGGAGTGAGGAGGAGAGAGGATGGAGAGAGTGAGGAGGAGAGGGGATGAAAGGAGTGAGGAGGAGAGAGGATGGAGGGAGTGAGGAGGAGAGAGGGATGGAGGGAGTGAGGAGGAGAGAGGATGGAAGGAGTGAGGAGGAGAGAGGATGGAGGGAGTGAGGAGAGAGGATGGAGGGTGAGAGGAGAGAGAGGATGGAGAGAGTGAGGAGTAGAGAGGAGGAGAGAGGATGGAGGGAGTGAGGAGGAGAGAGGATGGAGGGAGTGAGGAGGAGAGAGGATGGAGGGAGTGAGGAGGAGAGAGGATGGAGAGAGGATGGTGGGAGTGAGGAGGAGAGGGGATGGAAGGAGTGAGGAGGAGAGAGGATGGAGGGAGTGAGGAGGGAGAGGAGGAGAGAGGATGGAGGAGTGAGGAGGAGAGAGGATGGAGGGAGTGAGGAGGAGAGAGGATGGAGAGAGTGAGGAGGAGAGAGGATGGAGGGAGTGGGAGGAGAGAGGATGGAGGGAGTGAGGAGGAGAGAGGATGGAGGGAGTGAGGATGAGAGAGGAGGAGAGAGGATGGAGGGAGTGAGGAGGAGAGAGGAGGAGAGAGGATGGAGGGAGTGAGGAGGAGAGAGGATGGAGAGAGTGAGGAGGAGAGAGGATGGAGGGAGTGAGGAGGAGAGAGGATGGAGAGTGAGGAGGAGAGAGGATGAAAGGAGTGAGGAGGAGAGAGGATGGAGGAGTGGAGGAGACAGGATGGAGGGAGTAAGGAGGAGAGTGGATGGAGGGAGTGAGGATGGAGAGAGGATGGAGGGAGTGAGGAGGGAGAGGATGGGGGAGTGAGGAGGAGAGGGGATAAGAGTGAGGAGAGAGGATGGATGGAGTGAGGAGGAGAGGGGATAAAGAGTGAGGAGAGAGGATGGATGGAGTGAGGAGGAGAGAGGATGGAGAGAGTGAGGAGGAGAGAGGATGGAGGGAGTGAGGAGGAGAGAGGATGGAGGAGTGAGGATGGAGTGGGATGAAGGGAGTGAGGAGGAGAGAGGATGGAAGGAGTGAGGAGGAGAGAGAATGGAGGGAGTGAGGGGGGATGGAGGGAGTGAGGAGGAGAGAGGATGAAGGAGTGAGGAGGAGAGAGGATGGAGGGAGTGAGGAGAAGAGAGGATGGAGGGAGTGAGGAGAGACAGGATGGAGGGAGTGAGGAGGAGTGGATGGAGGGAGTGAGGATGGAGTGAGGATGAAGGGAGTGAGGAGGAGAGAGGATGGAAGGAGTGAGGAGGAGAGAGAATGGAGGGAGTGAGGGGGGGATGGAGGGAGTGAGGAGGAGAGGGGATGGAGGAGTGAGGGAGGAGGAGGATGGAGGGAGTGGGAGGAGAGGGGATGGAGGGAGTGAGGAGGAGAGAGGATGGAGGGAGTGAGGAGGAGGGAGGGATGGAGGGAGTGAGGAGGACAGAGGATGAGGGACTGAGGAGGAGGTAGGATGGAGGGAGTGAGGAGGAGAGAGATAGAGAGCGAGGAGGAGAGAGGATGGAGGAGTGAGGAGGAGAGAGGATGGAGGGAGTGAGGAGGAGATAGGATGGAGAGAGCGAGGAGGAGAGAGGATGGAGGGAGTGAGGAGGAGAGAGGATGGAGTGAGGAGGAGAGCGGATGGAGAAAGAGAGGAGGAGAGAGGATGGGGAGAGTGAGGAGGAGAGAGGATGGAGGGAGTGAGGAGGGGATGGAGGGAGTGAGGAGGAGAGGGGATGGAAGGAGTGAGGAGGAGAGGGGATAGAGAGTGAGGAGAGAGGATGGAGGGAGTGAGGAGGAGTGAGGAGGAGAGAGGATGGACAGAGTGAGGAGGAGAGAGGATGGAGGGAGTGAGGAGGAGAGAGGATGAAGGGAGTGAGGAGGAGAGAGGATGGAGAGAGTGAGGAGGAGAGAGGATGGAGGGAGTGAGGAGGAGAGGGGATAGAGAGTGAGGAGAGAGGATGGAGGGAGTGAGGAGGAGTGAGGAGGAGAGAGGATAGACAGAGTGAGGAGGAGAGAGGATGGAGGGAGTGAGGAGGAGAGGGGATAGAGAGTGGGAGAGAGGATGGAGGGGTGAGGAGGAGAGAGGATGGAGGGAGTGAGGAGGAGTGAGGATGGAGAGAGTGAGGAGAGAGGATGGAAGGAGTGGGGAGGAGAGAGGATGGAGGGAGTGAGGAGGAGACAGGATGGAGGGAGTGAGGAGGAGAGGATGGAGGGAGTGAGGATGGAGAGAGGATGGAGGGAGTGAGGAGGAGAGAGAATGGAAGGAGTGAGGAGGAGAGGGGATGGAGGGAGTGAGGAGGAGAGGGGATGGAGGGAGTGAGGAGGAGGGAGGATGGAGGGAGTGAGGAGGACAGAGGATGGAGGGAGTGAGGAGGAGGTAGGATGGAGGGAGTGAGGAGGAGAGAGAATAGAGAGCGAGGAGGAGAGAGGATGGAGGGAGTGAGGAGGAGAGAGGATGGAGGGAGTGAGGAGGAGATAGGATGGAGAGAGTGAGGAGGAGAGAGGATGGAGGGAGTGAGGAGGAGAGGGATGGAGGGAGTGAGGGGGGATGGAGGGAGTGAGGAGGAGAGGGGATGGAAGGAGTGAGGAGGAGAGAGGATGGAGGGAGTGAGGAGGAGAGGGGATAGAGAGTGAGGAGAGAGGATGGTGGAGTGAGGAGGAGTGAGGAGGAGAGAGGATGGGAAGAGTGAGGAGGAGAGAGGATGGAGGGAGTGAGGAGGAGAGAGGATGGAAGGAGTGAGGAGGAGAGAGGATGGAGGGAGTGAGGAGGAGAGGGGATAGAGAGTGAGGAGACAGGATGGAGGAGTGAGGAGGAGTGAGGAGGAGAGAGGATGGACAGAGTGGGAGGAGAGAGGATGGAGGGAGTGAGGAGGAGAGGGGATAGAGAGTGAGGAGAGAGGATGGAGGGCGTGAGGAGGAGAGAGGATGGAGGGAGTGAGGAGGAGAGAGGATGGAGGGAGTGAGGAGGAGTGAGGAGGAGAGAGGATGGACAGAGTGAAGAGTAGAGAGGATGGAGAGAGGATGGATGACTCCTCCCTTTGCTGGGGATTGGCTGGGGCCCTCCTCAGTACTCCAGGCTGCTTCTCCTAACCTCCTTCCCATTCTTCTGGAAGCTTCTCCAAGGTTCCAGCAAGTAGAGGGATGAAGAGTCATGCAGCCTCCCTGAGTCCCTCACCCTGACCCAGATTCACCCCAGCCTGGCTCTTAGAAGGCTACATTTTCCTACACTACAAAACTAACTATGTACTTCTAGCACTCTACACTAGGGGGTGCTATATTTGTATAAAAATTCACTTTTTATTTTTCAGAAAGTGTTTCCTGAAGCTAAACCTTTCATCTGATTTCTAAATTGCTGCCTTTGAAGATTCCAGAAGCCGATATAAAAGAATAAAAGTGGGAAATAAAAAGCACTTGTGGGGTTAACTAATGTTTTTTGTATATTTCTCCTTCAAGGGGGCGTGGCAGGGGGTGTGTCCTATGCCTATATACTTTTTCTAATGGGTGTTCTTTGTTCCCATCTCAGAAAGTTGGGAGGTGTGGCTAATCGACACTGATGTTGGGTGTTGGGCGCGTGATTAAATATAACCTGAGCTGGCTTGTGTTGTACACGACACCCACATGCCTACCTACCCCCCATAGAAAGAGTGCCCTAGACACACATAAACCTCAGAACAATGGAACTTCTATCTCATCTACACAGAATATAGATAGAGAGGAACTTCATTCATATAGATGGGGCTGTGTACTAATCTGCAACTGCTTAAAACAGCAAACACCTTCAGGAGTATGTAATGTGCAGCACAGTATATGGAGTGCAGTGGTCAGGATTATGTAATGTACAGCACAGTATATGGAGTGCAGTGGTCAGGAGTATGTAATGTGCAGAACAGTATATGGAGTGCAGTGGTCAGGAGTATGTAATGTACAGCACAGTATATGGAGTGCAGTGGTCAGGAGTATGTAATGTGCAGCACAGCGTATGGAGTGCAGTGGTCAGGTGAATGTAACATAAAAGAATGTGGAATGTAAGGGTTGGGGGGATGGAATTCATAACATAGAGTGCAGGGATCAGGAGAATGTAATATATAACATAGCATATAGAGTACAGTGGTGAGGAATGGCAAACATGTAACAGTGTAATGAGTGCAGCGGTCATGGGAATGTAATGTACAGCACAGCATAGAGAGCACAGTGGTCAGGATTATGTAATGTGCAGCACAGTATATGGAGTGCAGTGGTCAGGAGTATGTAATGTGCAGCACAGCGTATGGAGTGCAGTGGTCAGGAGTATGTAATGTACAGCACAGTATATGGAGTGCAGTGGTCAGGATTATGTAATGTACAGCACAGTATATGGAGTACAGGGGTCAGGATTGTGTAATGTACAGCACAGTATATGGAGTGCAGTGGTCAGGATTATGTAATGTACAGCACAGTATATGGAGTGAAGTGGTCAGGAGTATGTAATGTGCAGCACAGTATATGGAGTGCAGGGGTCAGGATTATGTAATGTACAGCACAGTATATGGAGTGAAGTGGTCAGGAGTATGTAATGTGCAGCACAGCGTATGGAGTGCAGTGGTCAGGATTATGTAATGTACAGCACAGTATATGGAGTGCAGTGGTCAGGAGTATGTAATGTACAGCACAGTATATGGAGTGAAGTGGTCAGGAGTATGTAATGTGCAGCACAGCGTATGGAGTGCAGTGGTCAGGATTATGTAATGTACAGCACAGTATATGGAGTGCAGTGGTCAGGAGTATGTAATGTGCAGCACAGTATATGGAGTGCAGTGGTCAGGAGTATGTAATGTGCAGCACAGTATATGGAGTGCAGTGGTCAGGAGTATGTAATGTGCAGCACAGTATATGGAGTGCAGTGGTCAGGAGTATGTAATGTGCAGCACAGTATATGGAGTGCAGTGGTCAGGATTGTGTAATGTACAGCACAGTATATGGAGTGCAGTGGTCAGGAGTATGTAATGTACAGCACAGTATATGGAGTGCAGTGGTCAGGAGTATGTAATGTGCAGCACAGTATATTGAGTGCAGTGGTCAGGAGTATGTAATGTGCAGCACAGTATATGGAGTGCAGTGGTCAGGAGTATGTAATGTACAGCACAGTATATGGAGTGCAGTGGTCAGGAGTATGTAATGTGCAGCACAGCGTATGGAGTGCAGTGGTCAGGTGAATGTAACATAAAAGAATGTGGAATGTAAGGGTTGGGGGGATGGAATTCATAACATAGAGTGCAGGGATCAGGAGAATGTAATATATAACATAGCATATAGAGTACAGTGGTGAGGAATGGCAAACATGTAACAGTGTAATGAGTGCAGCGGTCATGGGAATGTAATGTACAGCACAGCATAGAGAGCACAGTGGTCAGGATTATGTAATGTACAGCACAGTATATGGAGTGCAGTGGTCAGGAGTATGTAATGTACAGCACAGTATATGGAGTGTAGTGGTCAGGATTGTGTAATGTACAGCACAGTATATGGAGTGCAGTGGTCAGGAGTATGTAATGTACAGCACAGTATATGGAGTGTAGTGGTCAGGAGTATGTAATGTACAGCACAGTATATGGAGTGTAGTGGTCAGGATTATGTAATGTACAGCACAGTATATGGAGTGCAGTGGTCAGGATTGTGTAATGTACAGCACAGTATATGGAGTGTAGTGGTCAGGAGTATGTAATGTACAGCACAGTATATGGAGTGAAGTGGTCAGGAGTATGTAATGTACAGCACAGTATATGGAGTGTAGTGGTCAGGATTATGTAATGTACAGCACAGTATATGGAGTGCAGTGGTCAGGATTATGTAATGTACAGCACAGTATATGGAGTGCAGTGGTCAGGAGTATGTAATGTACAGCACAGTATATGGAGTGCAGTGGTCAGGATTATGTAATGTACAGCACAGTATATGGAGTGCAGTGGTCAGGATTATGTAATGTACAGCACAGTATATGGAGTACAGGGGTCAGGAGTATGTAATGTACAGCACAGTATATGGAGTGCAGTGGTCAGGAGTATGTAATGTACAGCACAGTATATGGAGTGCAGCGGTCGGGAATAACATGTAATATAGAGAAGAATGGAGGAGAAATAGAATAAAGAATTGATACAAGAAAAGGAATTGAAGGGGAGAAATGATAGAGATGGAGAAGAGGAAGGAGAGATGGGGGAGGGGAGATATGGAGAAAAGTGGGGGGATGGGGGGGGGGTGTAGAGAGTTCTATAGAGGTGACACTGGAAGGATTGGGGGGGGAGGGGACATTTGGGGACATCCCTCTCCTCCATGTCTCGGCACACAATGACAGATCCGGCTCTCCCAGGATTCCCGGGAATGACACTTCCATTCTGTTACATTTCCAGGAATTTTCTGCATGAAAAACTCTTTAATTAAAAGACTCAGAAATATCCGATGAGGATTGTTGGTGCCAAAAACAAAGTAACCTTCCCAGAAACTTCCGTCCCACATATCGGGGATCATTATTTATCGGGGATCATATCAGAGTCCCCAACTGACCCACACTGACCAACCGACACCAACCGACACCGATCGGCCGACACCAACCAACTGACACCGACTGACCGACACCGACCAACTGACACCGACTGACCGACACCGACCAACCGACACTGACCAACCGACACCGACTGACACCGACCGACTGACACCGACCAACTGACACCGACCGACCGACACTGACCAACCGACACCAACCGACACTGACCAACCTACACCGACCAACTGACACCGACTGACCGACACTGACCAACTGACACCGACCAACTGACACCGACCAACTGACACCGACTGACCGACACTGACCAACCGACACCGACCGACACTGACCGACCAACCGACACCGACCAACTGACACCGACTGACCGACACTGACCAACCGACACTGATCGACCGACACCGACCAACCGACACTGATCGACCGACGCGACCAACCGACACTGATCGACCGACACTGACCAACCTACACCGACCAACTGACACCGACTGACCGACACTGACCAACCGACACCGACTGACACCGACCGACCGACACCAACCAACTGACACCGACTGACCGACACCGACCAACTGACACCGACTGACACCGACCGACCAACCGACACCGACCAACTGACACCGACTGACCGACACTGACCAACCGACACTGATCGACCGACACCGACCAACCGACACTGTTCGACCGACGCGACCAACCGACACTGACCAACCGACACCGACCAACCTACACCGACCAACTGACACTGACTGACCGACACTGACCAACTGACACCGACCAACCGACACCGACCAACCTACACCGACCAACTGACACTGACTGACCGACACTGACCAACTGACACCGACCAACCGACACCGACCAACCTACACCGACCAACTGACACTGACTGACCGACACTGACCAACCGACACCGACCAACCGACACCGACCAACCTACACCGACCAACTGACACTGACTGACCGACACCGACCAACTGACACCGACTGACCGACACTGACCAACCGACACCGACTGACACCGACCGACCAACCGACACCGACCAACTGACACCGACTGACCGACACTGACCAACCGACACCGACCGACACCGACCGACACCAACCGACACCGACCAACTGACACCGACTGACCGACACTGACCAACCGACACTGATCGACCGACACCGACCAACCGACACTGTTCGACCGACGCGACCAACCGACACTGACCAACCGACACCGACCAACCTACACCGACCAACTGACACTGACTGACCGACACTGACCAACTGACACCGATCAACTGACACCGACCAACCGACACCGACCAACCTACACCGATCAACTGACACTGACTGACCGACACTGACCAACCGACACTGATCGACCGACACTGACCAACCGACACTGATCAACCGACACTGACCAACCGACACTGATCGACCGACACTGAAGACCAACCTACACCGACTGACCAACACCAAGCGACCAACCTACACCGACCAACTGACACTGACTGACTGACACCACCCGACCAACCGACACTGACTCACCGACACCAAGCGAACAACCTACACCGACCAACTGACACTGACTGACTGACACCAACTGACACCAACACTGACCGACCCACACCAACCGACCAACCTACACCGACCAACCGACACTGACTGCCCGACACCGACTGACTGACTGACCAACACCGATTGACACTGAACTACCCACACCAAGCAACCAACCTACACCGACCAACCGACACTGACCGACTGACACCAACACCGACTGACCCACACCAACCGACTGACCAATCGGCACTGACCTGCCGACACCGATCTGCACTAGGCGACCGTCTGAAACCGACCGACCAACACCAACCGATGAACACTGAACGACACTAACTGACCCACACTGACTGACCGACCAACACCGACTGACACTGACTGACCAACTGACCAACACCAACCGACACTAACAGACGCACACCAACCGACCCACCTGCACCGACCAACCAACACTAACTGGCCGACACCAACTGACCAACCAACATCGACCGGCACCAAGCGACCGACTGAAACCGACCGACCAAGACAAACGAACACCGACCGCCCAACACTGACCGCCCAACACTGACCAACCAACATTGACCGACACCGACTACCGACATCAGCCAGATAAAAAGGATTTTCTGGTACCAACATTCCCAGACAGAGAATCCAACTGTACCATCTATGGTTCTATCTACTACAGTATCTGACTTACACCGATTGACGGTCCTACACTGACCAATCGACACCGGCCAGCCAACACCAACTGGCACAGAGCGACCGACTAAAACCGACCGACCAACACTGAGCGACACTAACTGACCAACACTGACCGACCGTCACTGACCGGCACCGAGCGACCAACTGGCGGAAACCGGTTGACCAACACCAACCAAAACCAACCGATTAACTCCAACCAACATTGACCAACACCGAGCTACCAACACATCAGCCAGATAAAAAGGATTTTCTGGTACCAACATTCCCGGACAGAGAATCCAACTGTACCATCTATGGTTCTATCCCATCCATTCGATCGATCTATTGATCTCTCTCTCTCACTCTCTCTCCATCTGTTGTTGTTTGATGGAATGAGTGACATTGATGAGAACTGTCTGTGTTGCCGGCGGCCACCAATCACATTTGGACTTCCTGATATCATAGTTGGTGTCGGGTGGCGGTCTGGGTGTCATCTCCATCCCCTCGCTCCATATTCGCCCCTCATGTTAGTGACTCTAATGACACCAGAGGAACCTGCGGTGAGAAGATTGTCTGGATCTTTCAGATGTGATTTGGATGTTTGTGTCCCCAGGAAATCTCAGTGACAGAATGAGATCAGACCTTCCTGGGGGCCCCAAAATCGTCCCCGACCTTCCAGCAGACAAAAGAGCCTCCCCACCCCCCCTGTACCGAGGATCAAACACCACCGCCAGCCTGCCAATGACTTCTCATGGTCAGAGCTGCCTGCTGTCCTCCACTGACCAGAGAACTATAGATTGCTAGCTCTGCAGACCAGGTCTGCTATGTACTGCGGTACAGATACCCCCATCCTCCACTGACCAGAGAACTATAGATTGCTAGCTCTGCAGACCAGGTCTGTGCTATGTACTGCGGTACAGATACCCCCATCCTCAGCTGACCAGAGAGCTATAGATTGCTAGCTCTGCAGACCAGGTCTGTGCTGTGTACTGCGGTACAGATACCCCCATCCTCCACTGACCAGAGAACTATAGATTGCTAGCTCTGCAGACCAGGTCTGTGCTATGTACTGCGGTACAGATACCCCCATCCTCCACTGACCAGAGAGCTATAGATTGCTAGCTCTGCAGACCAGGTCTGTGCTATGTACTGCGGTACAGATACCCCCATCCTCAGCTGACCAGAGAGCTATAGATTGCTAGCTCTGCAGACCAGGTCTGTGCTATGTACTGCGGTACAGATACCCCCATCCTCCACTGACCAGAGAGCTATAGATTGCTAGCTCTGCAGACCAGGTCTGTGCTATGTACTGCGGTACAGATACCCCCATCCTCAGCTGACCAGAGAGCTATAGATTGCAAGCTCTGCAGACCAGGTCTGTGCTATGTACTGCGGTACAGATACCCCCATCCTCCGCTGACCAGAGAGCTATAGATTGCTAGCTCTGCAGACCAGGTCTGTGCTATGTACTGCGGTACAGATACCCCCATCCTCCACTGACCAGAGAGCTATAGATTGCTAGCTCTGCACATCAGATTTAAAGTATATACAGTATCATAATACAGATCATCCTTTGCTGACCAATTACCTATAGAGTGTCAGCTCTCCAGACAAGATAAAAGTGATGGAAAGTGATACAAAGTAACGTTCCCTAATCACTCCTGAATGTCACATCATTCTTGTCCCCCCGAGTCACATGGTGTCTGCTGGCCAATAGCCATAAAGCTGAACTGCGTGTTGATACCCCCTGTGCTGGAGGTATCATTGATCAGACAGGAGATAGAGAGATACAAAGTAATATTGTTTATAAACATTGATCAGACAGGCGAGAGAGAGATAGAAAGTAACATTGTTTATAAACATTGATCAGACAAGAGATAGAGAGATACAAAGTAACATTGTTTATAAACATTGATCAGATGGGAGATAAAGAGATACAAAGTAACATTGTTTATAAACATTGATCAGACGGGAGATAGAGAGATACAAAGTAACATTGTTTATAAACATTGATCAGACAAGAGATAGAGAGATACAAAGTAATATTGTTTATAAACATTGATCAGACGGGAGATAGAGAGATACAAAGTAACATTGTTTATAAACATTGATCAGACAAGAGATAGAGAGATACAAAGTAACATTGTTTATAAACATTGATCAGACGGGAGATAAAGAGATACAAAGTAACATTGTTTATAAACATTGATCAGACAGGAGATAAAGAGATACTAAGTAATATTAAGAGGGAGAAGAATGAGGGAAAATGTGGGACTTTATATGAGGTATAGGGGTGCCGCTCAGGTCCCCCCCTCCATCCCGGTTGAATGAAATGATGAAAAATAAAAAATGAAGAAATAGCGGGACTTTTTATATAAACACACGGGAGCAAAAAAAAAATTGATAGCTTTTAATAGAATCAAATAGTTATAGAGTTTCTGTATTCAAATAATTCAATGCATGATGCTATATATGAGATTATTTGTACAACTACTACAATTCATTGAAACCAGAAGAGATATACATACATACATATTCCAACAAGGAATCAATATATAATATACATAATATAAACAACACATTTGGAGCATGATTACACGATTAAAATGGAAAAATATGAAAAACAAAGAAAAGAGGGGGGTATTGTAGGGGGGAGAAAAACCAATTAATATGGAACGGCCTGATCAGATGCATCAATGTGTACACTAGGTTGTTGTTGGCTCTACGCGTTTCAAGGTATTTGACCTATCATCAGGAGCAAGGAACCATAGTGATAATCTAAAAAATGAAAGAAAAATGTTTATTCGAAAGGAAAAAGAGGAAAAGGAAAAAGAGAAAGGAAAAAGAGACGGGGGAAAAAAGAAAGAAAAAAGCTCAGAACAGGCAGGAAGGGTCTTCCCTGATGGACCCGAACTGCCCGTACACTTACATGTGTGGTCCACACAGTGGCGGTGCGGCCATGAAACACCCAGGCCAAACCAAGTATGCCATGCTCGGGAGCTGAGGGGACATGCCGCAGCGGGCAAAACACAGGAATGGACGACGCCCCGCAGGAATAACAATGTAGAAAGTGATGGAGTGACGGAGGGTGGGCGGGGTTTGTGCTCACTGCGCGTCGACGTCATACATCCCGGCCGGACACGCTGGCGCCTTTATTAGCGCGGCGTCTGCCGTCCGAGTGTTTACTACCTTCTGGCCCATTGGGGGCTTGACTTGGTCGACGCCGCCGCCGGTGGGACCATGACTGATTTGGTTCCTGGATTGCCGGCGTTCTCCCCTTCTCCCCCTACTTGTGGACCAGCGTCTGACGTTGGGGACATGGTTGCGGAGGCTTGGCAGTTTTGGACCCCATCCCAGCATGAATTCCGCACTCCGTGTGGCATACACCTACTATCACTCACCACCTATGCATCCATGCATTTCTGGTTTGGACTTTCTGGCCATCAGGTACACATCCCCCCCATCACCATTTGACTTTTATTACCGAGTCCCAATTCCCTTTATCACTTTCCTGGTCTTTAAATTTCCCCCTTTTTTCTTCTCACTTCCGCCTTTTCTCCCCTCCCTTTCTCCCCCTTCCTGTTCCTCATCATTGCCCCTCTCTAATCACCTCGCCATTCCCTTCCCCTCCCCCTTTCCTTTTTCAGCTTTCTATTTCCCTTCAACTTTTTCACAACTTCACACCTTTTTTCCATTCACACTAATCCTCTTCACCCCCTCTTATTCCCTCCTGTGCTTTATATCTTTTTTTTTTCTACCTCTTTCTCCTCATTTGTGCCTCACATTCACTCCACAGCAACATAACATTCTTTTCCTTTTAGATTTGGCTCTCTTGTTCCATCACTTTCTACATTGTTATTCCTGCGGGGCGTCGTCCATTCCTGTGTTTTGCCCGCTGCGGCATGTCCCCTCAGCTCCCGAGCATGGCATACTTGGTTTGGCCTGGGTGTTTCATGGCCGCACCGCCACTGTGTGGACCACACATGTAAGTGTACGGGCAGTTCGGGTCCATCAGGGAAGACCCTTCCTGCCTGTTCTGAGCTTTTTTCTTTCTTTTTTCCCCGTCTCTTTTTCCTTTCTCTTTTTCCTTTTCCTCTTTTTCCTTTCGAATAAACATTTTTCTTTCATTTTTTAGATTATCACTATGGTTCCTTGCTCCTGATGATAGGTCAAATACCTTGAAACGCGTAGAGCCAACAACAACCTAGTGTACACATTGATGCATCTGATCAGGCCGTTCCATATTAATTGGTTTTTCTCCCCCCTACAATACCCCCCTCTTTTCTTTGTTTTTCATATTTTTTCCATTTTAATCGTGTAATCATGCTCCAAATGTGTTGTTTATATTATGTATATTATATATTGATTCCTTGTTGGAATATGTATGTATGTATATCTCTTCTGGTTTCAATGAATTGTAGTAGTTGTACAAATAATCTCATATATAGCATCATGCATTGAATTATTTGAATACAGAAACTCTATAACTATTTGATTCTATTAAAAGCTATCAATTTTATTTTTGCTCCCGTGTGTTTATATAAAAAGTCCCGCTATTTCTTCATTTTTTATTTTTCATCATTTCAGATACTAAGTAATATTATTTATAAACATTGATCAGACGGGATATATAGAGATACAAGAAAAAATTGTGAAGAAATGTGTTCTTTTTTAACCCCTTATTAACTCTTTGCTTACCCTAATCAGTCCCAATTAACCCCTTCTTCCCCTTCTCCATATTACTTTTAGGGCTCATTTACAGTTGCTTCAGCTTCAGCAAGGCTTCGGATACGCTTTGGTAAAGCTCTCTGAGCGCCAGTCAAAGCTCCTCCCACTAAATAGAATGGTGACCTTACAGTCCTGTTTACACTTTGCTTTTGCTTTGCTTCAAAAATTATTCTCCATGTCGCTTTAGCGGTGCTTCAAAGCCTCCATAGAAGTCTGTGGTAAAGCTCACTTGAAGCCTCACCGAAGCACCAAGCCAACACAAAGTGTAAACAGGACTGTACGGTCACCATTGTATTTAGTGGGAGGAGCTTTACCAAAACCTGTCCGAAGCCTTGATTCAAAGCAAAGTGTAAACTAGTCTATTGTATTTTCTCGCTGATCTTCTTATTATTTCTGTTTTTGACTATTAATAAAAGTCTTTCATTTCCATTGATAATGTTTCCTAAGTTTTTTTTGTTTTAGTGTAAAATGTGCAAAACAAAAACCTCTTTACTTATTTTGTAAATAACAAGAAATATTTTGTACCAAAACCCTCATTTTACTGTCATTTTAAACAGGAAAAGTTATAGAAATAAAACTTAATTTTTTTATCAACAGTAACAATATTTTTTTTCTTTTTTTTTTCTTGATTGTTTTTTTTTTAGATTTGTTTTTTTCTCTGGATTACAAAAAGTAAGTCATTTTATAAAGACGATATCATCTGAAGAAAGCCTTGTTTGTCCCGATACAAGCCTTCTCTGTCATTGGCTGAATTAATAGTCCTATATTAGAAATCTAAAATTTGGTGCGGCCCATAGGGGGCGCAGAGGGGGGAGGGGGAACCAACCAAATATTGGAAATGATTGGGAAGAATCGATTTGTGGGGATCGTTCTCCCCAGGGGGGGTCTCACATTTCGGAGAAGTATTTTAGGTCTGTGGTGTCCTCTATTCACCCGCCTCGGCGCCCCCCAGAGGAGGATGGGAGGTGTACCCCACACTGGCCAGCAGGGGGCACTCTGTGCCAGGAATGCTCCCCCCCTCTCTGACCTTCCTAATTCTCACACAAAGTTTTAATTAAGCTGCAGAAGAAGATGAGGACATGAAAGTCAATCTTCAGAATCTTCATTCTTTAAAGAGCTCTCAGAACTCAGAAAAAAAGAAGAATCCTCCAATTCCCTGCGGAGGGCGCCACAGTCAGCGCAGCCATCAAACACACCAGAACCAGAGCCGGGGGGGCATCAATTAATGATAATTCCCTCCGCTCACCCCGATAATTAGATACATCTCAAATGTCTCCCCTCCCCCATACAGTGTGCCAAGTACTATTCTCAGTATATGTATGGACTCTGCACAGTACTACTTCTCTTGTCCTGTATGTCGGGTGTAATTCTCGGTATCTGTTCTTATTCTGTATGTATGGACTCTGCACAGTACTACTTCTCTTGTCCTGTATGCCGGGTGTAATTCTCGGTATCTGTTCTTATTCTGTATGTATGGACTCTGCACAGTACTACTTCTCTTGTCCTGTATGTCGGGTGTAATTCTCGGTATCTGTTCTTATTCTGTATGTATGGACTCTGCACAGTACTACTTCTCTTGTCCTGTATATCAGGTGTAATTCTCGGTATCTGTTCTTATTCTGTATGGAGAGTGGCAGTTGTGTGGGTATTAGAGAAGGGGGTGGGACAAATGCGGGGAAGTGGCAGTGGGTAGGTAGGTGTGAGCACAAGGGTGACAGTTGCTAGGGGGTATTAGAGCGGGAGTGGGAGTTCTGGGGGGTATTATTTGCTAGGGGTGACAGTTGTTGGGAGATATTATACAGTGGGGCAATTGTGTGGAGGTACTAGAGAAGGGGCAAGTTGTAAGGAGTTTTGTATATAGGGGGTGGCAGTTTTGGGGGGTATCATACAGGGGGTGGCAGTTATTAAGCATATGGGGCTTTGAGCTCAGCGAGTTGCAGTTGATGGGTGGTGGCGTGTGAGTGCAAGGGGTGGCAGTTGTGGGGGGAGGATTAAAGCATGGGGTATCATATCTGTAGGGGGTATAATATAGAGGGAGATGGCGGTGATTGGGAGGTATTATACAGGTGGGGCAGTTTTGGGGAAGCGTTAAGGGGGAGGGCAGTTGTGAAGGAGGTATCATAAAAGGTCATTGCAGTTGTAAGGTAGGTGGGGGATGTGGGTTGGCATTATAGTTGAGGGTGATAGTTATGGTGAAGTATTATACAGGGGGGTGACAGTTGTGAGGAAGTGCTGTATAGGGGGTGGCAGTTGTTGGTTGGGAAGTGCTGTATAGGGGTGGCAGTTGTGGGGAAGTGCTGTATAGGGGGTGGCAGTTGTGGGGAAGTGCTGTATAGGGGGTGGCAGTTGTGGGGAAGTGCTGTATAGGGGGTGGCAGTTGTGGGGAAGTGCTGAATAGGGGGTGGCAGTTGTGGGGAAGTGCTGTATAGGGGGTGGCAGTTGTGGGGAAGTGCTGTATAGGGGGTGACAGTTGCGGGGAAGTGCTGTATAGGGGGATGGCAGTTGCAGGGAAGTGCTGTATAGGGGGATGGCAGTTGCGGGGAAGTGCTGTATAGGGGGTGGCAGTTGTTGGGAAGTGCTGTATAGGGGGTGGCAGTTGTTGGGAAGTGCTGTATAGGGAGTGGCAGTTGTTGGGAAGTGCTGTATAGGCTGGTGACAGTTGTGGGGAAGTGCTGTATAGGGGGTGGCAGCTGTTGGGAAGTGCTGTATAGGCTGGTGACAGTAGCGGGGAAGTGCTGTATAGGGGGGTGGCAGTTGCGGGGAAGTGCTGTATAGGGGGATGGCAGTTGCGGGGAAGTGCTGTATAGGGGGTGGCAGCTGTTGGGAAGTGCTGTATAGGGGGGTGGCAATTGTGGGGAAGTGCTGTATAGGGGGTGGCAGTTGTGGGGAAGTGCTGTATAGGCTGGTGACAGTTGTGGGGAAGTGCTGTATAGGGGTGGCAGCTGTTGGGAAGTGCTGTATAGGGGGGTGGCAGTTCTGGGGAAGTGCTGTATAGGGGGTGGCAGTTGTTGGGAAGTGCTGTATAGGGGGTGGCAGTTGTGGGGAAGTGCTGTATAGGCTGATGACAGTTGTGGGGAAGTGCTGTATAGGGGGTGGCAGTTGTTGGGAAGTGCTGTATAGGGGGTGGCAGTTGTGGGGAAGTGCTGTATAGGCTGATGACAGTTGTGGGGAAGTGCTGTATAGGGGGGTTGCAGTTGTGAGGAAGTGCTGTATAAGGGGTGGCAGTTGTGGGGAAGTGCTGTATAGGGGGTGACAGTTGTAGGGAAGTGCTGTATAGGGGCTGGCAGTTGTGGGGAAGTTCTGTATAGGGGGGTGGCAGTTGTGGGGAAGTGCTGTATAGGGGGTGGCAGTTGTTGGGAAGTGTTGTATAGGGGGGTGTCAGTTGTGAGGAAGTGCTGTATAGGGGGGTGGCAGTTGTGGGGAAGTGCTGTATAGGGGGTGGCAGTTGTGGGGAAGTGCTGTATAGGGGGTGACAGTTGCAGGGAAGTGCTGTATAGGGGGTGTCAGTTGTGGGGAAGTGCTGTATAGGGGGTGGCAGTTGTTGGGAAGTGCTGTATAGGGGTGGCAGTTGTTGGGAAGTGCTGTATAGGGGGTGGCAGTTGTTGGGAAGTGCTGTATAGGGGGTGGCAGTTGTTGGGAAGTGCTGTATAGGGGGTGGCAGTTGTGGGAAAGTGCTGTATAGGGGGTGGCAGTTGTGGGGAAGTGCTGTATAGGCTGGTGACAGTTGTGGGGAAGTGCTGTATAGGGGGTGGCAGCTGTTGGGAAGTGCTGTATAGGGGGGTGGCAGTTGTTGGGAAGTGCTGTATAGGGGGTGGCACTTGTGGGGAAGTGCTGTATAGGCTGGTGACAGTTGTGGGGAAGTGCTGTATAGGGGGTGGCAGCTGTTGGGAAGTGCTGTATAGGGGGGTGGCAGTTGTTGGGAAGTGCTGTATAGGGGGTGGCACTTGTGGGGAAGTGCTGTATAGGCTGGTGACAGTTGTGGGGAAGTGCTGTATAGGGGGTGGCAGCTGTTGGGAAGTGCTGTATAGGGGGGTGGCAGTTCTGGGGAAGTGCTGTATAGGGGGTGGCAGTTGTTGGGAAGTGCTGTATAGGGGGTGGCAGTTGTGGGAAAGTGCTGTATAGGGGGTGGCAGTTGTGGGGAAGTGCTGTATAGGCTGGTGACAGTTGTGGGGAAGTGCTGTATAGGGGGTGGCAGCTGTTGGGAAGTGCTGTATAGGGGGTGGCAGTTCTGGGGAAGTGCTGTATAGGGGGTGGCAGTTGTTGGGAAGTGCTGTATAGGGGGTGGCAGTTGTGGGGAAGTGCTGTATAGGCTGGTGACAGTTGTGGGGAAGTGCTGTATAGGGGGTCGCAGTTGTTGGGAAGTGCTTTATAGGGGGGTGGCAGTTGTGGGGAAGTGCTGTATAGGGGGTGGCAGCTGTTGGGAAGTGCTGTATAGGGGGGTGGCAGTTGTGGGGAAGTGCTGTATAGTTGGTGGCAATTGTGGGGAAGTGCTGTATAGGCTGGTGACAGTTGTGGGGAAGTGCTGTATAGGGGGTGGCAGTTGTTGGGAAGTGCTTTATAGGGGGTTGCAGTTGTGAGGAAGTGCTGTATAAGGGGTGGCAGTTGTGGGGAAGTGCTGTATAGGGGGTGGCAGCTGTTGGGAAGTGCTGTATAGGGGGTGGCAGTTCTGGGGAAGTTCTGTATAGGGGTGGCAGTTGTTGGGAAGTGCTGTATAGGGGGTGGCAGTTGTGGGGAAGTGCTGTATAGGCTGGTGACAGTTGTGGGGAAGTGCTGTATAGGGGGTGGCAGTTGTGGGGAAGTGCTGTATAGGGGGTGACAGTTGTAGGGAAGTGTTGTATAGGGGGGTGTCAGTTGTGAGGAAGTGCTGTATAGGGGGGTGGCAGTTGTGGGGAAGTGCTGTATAGGGGGTGTCAGTTGTTGGGAAGTGTTGTATAGGGGGGTGTCAGTTGTGAAGAAGTGCTGTATAGGGGGGTGGCAGTTGTGGGGAAGTGCTGTATAGGGGGTGGCAGTTGTGGGGGAGTGCTGTATAGGGGGTGGCAGTTGCGGGGAAGTGCTGTATAGGGGGTGGCAGTTGCAGGGAAGTGCTGTTTAGGGGTGTGGCAGTTGTGGGGAAGTTCTGTATAGGGGGTGGCAGTTGTTGGGAAGTGCTGTATAGGGGGATGGCAGTTGCGGGGAAGTGCTGTATAGGGGGTGACAGTTGTTGGGAAGTGCTGTATAGGGGGATGGCAGTTGCGGGGAAGTGCTGTATAGGGGGTGACAGTTGTTGGGAAGTGCTGTATACGGGGTGGCAGTTGTTGGGAAGTGCTGTATAGGGGGTTGCAGTTGTGAGGAAGTGCTGTATAGGGGGGTGACAGTTGTGGGGAAGTGCTGTATAGGGGGTGGCAGTTGTGGGGAAGTGCTGTATAAGGGGTGGCAGTTGTGGAGAAGTGCTGTATAGGGGGTGGCAGTTGTGGGGAAGTGCTGTATAGGGGTGTGGCAGTTGTGGGGAAGTTCTGTATACGGGGGTGACAGTTATGAGGAAGTGCTGTATAGGGGGTGGCAGTTGTTGAGAAGTGCTGTATAGGGGGTGGCAGTTGCGGGGAAGTGCTGTATAGGGGGTGACAGTTGTTGGGAAATGCTGTATAGGGGGTGGCAGTTGTGGGCAAGTGCTGTATAGGCTGGTGACAGTTGTGGGGAAGTGCTGTATAGGGGGTGGCAGTTGTAGGGAAGTGCTGTACAGGGGGCTGGCAGTTGTGGGGAAGTTCTGTATAGGGGGGTGGCAGTTGTGGGGAAGTGCTGTATAGGGGGTGTCAGTTGTTGGGAAGTGTTGTATAGGGGGGTGTCAGTTGTGTGGAAGTGCTGAATAGGGGGATGGCAGTTGCAGGGAAGTGCTGTATAGGGGGATGGCAGTTGCAGGGAAGTGCTGTATAGGGGGTGGCAGTTGCAGGGAAGTGCTGTATAGGGGTGTGGCAGTTGTGGGGAAGTTCTGTATAGGGGGGTGGCAGTTGTTGGGAAGTGCTGTATAGGGGGTGACAGTTGTTGGGAAGTGCTATATACGGGGATGGCAGTTGCGGGGAAGTGCTGTATAGGGGGTGACAGTTGTTGGGAAGTGCTGTATACGGGGTGGCAGTTGTTGGGAAGTGCTGTATAGGGGGTGGCAGTTGTGGGGAAGTGCTGTATAGGCTGGTGACAGTTGTGGGGAAGTGCTGTGTAGGGGGTGGCAGTTGTTGGGAAGTGCTGTATAGGGGGTTGCAGTTGTGAGGAAGTGCTGTATAGGGGGTGGCAGTTGTGGGGAAGTGCTGTATAAGGGGTGGCAGTTGTGGGGAAGTGCTGTATAGGGGTGGCAGTTATGAGGAAGTGCTGTATAGGGGGTGGCAGTTGTTGAGAATTGCTCTATAGGGGGTGGCAGTTGCTGGGAAGTGCTGTATAGGGGGTGACAGTTGTTGGGAAGTGCTGTATACGGGGTGGCAGTTGTTGGGAAGTGCTGTATAGGGGGTGGCAGTTGTGGGCAAGTGCTGTATAGGCTGGTGACAGTTGTGGGGAAGTGCTGTATAGGCTGGTGACAGTTGTGGGGAAGTGCTGTATAGGGGGTGGCAGTTGTTGGGAAGTGCTGTATAGAGGGTTGCAGTTGTGAGGAAGTGCTGTATAGGGGGGTGACAGTTGTGGGGAAGTGCTGTATAGGGGGTGGCAGTTGTGGGTAAGTGCTGTATAAGGGGTGGCAGTTGTGGGGAAGTGCTGTATAGGGGTGGCAGTTGTGGGGAAGTGCTGTATAGGGGTGTGGCAGTTGTGGGGAAGTTCTGTATAGGGGGGTGGCAGTTATGAGGAAGTGCTGTATAGGGGGTGGCAGTTGTTGAGAAGTGCTGTATAGGGGGTGGCAGTTGCTGGGAAGTGCTGTATAGGGGGATGGCAGTTGCTGGGAAGTGCAGTATAGGGGGTGGCAGTTGTGGGGAAGTGCTGTATAGGGGGTGGCAGTTGTGGGGAAGTGCTGTATAGGGGGTGGCAGTTGTGAGGAAGTGCTGTATAGGGGGTGACAGTTGTGGGGAAGTGCTGTATAGGGGGTGACAGTTGTGGGGAAGTGCTGTATAGGGGGTGACAGTTGTGGGGAAGTGCTGTATAGGGGGTGACAGTTGTGGGGAAGTGCTGTATAGGGGGTGGCAGTTGCGGGGAAGTGCTGTATAGGGGGTGGCACTTGTGGGGAAGTGCTGTATAGGCTGGTGACAGTTGTGGGGAAGTGCTGTATAGGGGGTGGCAGCTGTTGGGAAGTGCTGTATAGGGGGGTGGCGGTTCTGGGGAAGTGCTGCATAGGGGGTGGCAGTTGTTAGGCATGGGGGGGTGAATGTAGGAAACAGCAGTTGTGGGGAAGTGTTATAGAGGTCTGGCAGTTATAGAGAGGTATTCTTTTAGGGAGTGGCAGTTGTTAGGCATGGGGGGGGGGGGGTTGGGGGTAGGAAATGGCAGTTCTTGGGAAGTGTTATAGAGGGGTGAGAGTTGTTGGGAAGTATTATATTAGGGAGTGGCAGTTGTTGGGCATGTGAGCAGAGTGAGGGCAGGGGATGGCACTTTTGGGGTCATGTTAGAATTGATAATTATTGGGGTTGGTAGTTATGGTGGGGTATTACATGGGGGGTATCAGTTGTAGGGTCATGTTAGAATTGAGGATGGTAGTTATGGTGGGGGTATTACAAGGGGGGGGGTGGCAGTTGTGGTGTCATGTTAGAATTGGGGTTGGTAGTTATGGTGGGGTATGACATGGGGAGAGGGCTGTACTTGGAGGCCTATTTTACAAAGGGGTGACAATTGTAGGGAGGTGTCATGCAAAGGTGGCAGTTGTCCTCATGTATTATATTAGGGGGTAGCAGTTGTAGGGTCATGTTAGAAATGGGTGTGGTAATTATGATGGGGTATTACATGGGGGGGAGGGGGGCACTTGGAGACCTATTTTGCAAAGGGGTGACAATTGTCGGGAGGTGTCATGCAGAGGTGGCAGTTGTCCTCATGTATTATATTAGGGGGTGGCAGTTGTAGGGTCATGTTAAAAATGGGGGTGGTAGTTATGATGGGGTATTACATTGGGGGGGGGGCACTTGGAGACCTATTTTACAGAAGGGTGACAATTGTCGGGAGGTGTCATGCAGAGGGGGCAGTTGTCCCCAGGTATTATGCTAGGGGGTGGCAGTTGTTGGCATTGGGGGAGTGTGAGCGCAGGGGGCGGCAGTAGAGCGCGTATTTTACCTGTCCGCCCCGCCCCCTCGCTCCTCCCCGCGCTCTCCCGCCCCCTCGCTCCTCCCCGCGCTCTCCCGCCCCCTCGCTCCTCCCCGCTCACTCTCAGTCTCTCTCCGGTCGGCGGACGGGTCGGATCGTTGTGTTGGCGTGTCCGGTCGGTCACCCTGGTGCCCCGCAGGCGGCTCCTATTGGTGGCCCTGGGGGTGGCCATGCTGCTGGTTCTGGTCATCGTCATCCCCCTTCTTGCCCTTCCTCCCCCAGCGGAGGGGCATTATGAGATGTTGGGCACCTGCCGGATGATCTGCGATCCCTACACCGGGCACCCCCCCAGCCCCGCCGGGGAGGCTCTGCAGGATCTGAGCGGGGCCCCTCCGCCCTTTATCCAGGGGCCCCGCGGGGAGCCCGGACGGCCAGGGAAGCCGGGAGCGCGGGGCCCCCCAGGAGAGCCGGGACCCCCAGGAGCCAGGGGCCCCGCAGGGGAGAAGGGGGAGCCGGGCAGGGTGGGGGGGTCAGTGCCCCTCCAGGCGCCCCGCATTGCCTTCTATGTCGGTCTGAAGAGCCCCCATGAGGGGTACGAACTGCTGAAATTCGACGATGTTGTCACCAACCTGGGAAATCACTACGACCCACTTACCGGCAAATTCACCTGCCAGGTGCCCGGAATCTACTACTTCACTTACCACATCCTGATGAGGGGCGGAGACGGCACGAGCATGTGGGCGGACCTCTGCAAGAACGGACAGGTGAGGGGGTAACTGGGGGGGGGGGGAACTAGAGGGGAGCAGCATGTGGGCGGACCTCTGCAAGAACAGACAGGTGAGGGGGCAACTAGGTGGTGGGGGCAACTAGAGGGGAGCAGCATGTGGGCGGACCTCTGCAAGAACAGACAGGTGAGGGGGCAACTAGGTGGTGGGGGCAAATAGAGGGGAGCAGCATGTGGGCGAACCTCTGCAAGAACAGACAGGTAAGGGGGCAACTTGGTGGGGGGGGGCAACTAGAGTGGACCAGCATGTGGGTGGACCTCTGCAAGAATGGACAGGTGAGGGGGCAACTGGGGGGGCAACTAGAGGGGACCAACATGTGGGCGGACCTCTGCAAGAACAGACAGGTAAGGGGGCAACTTGGTGGGGGGGCAACTAGAGGGGAGCAGCATGTTGGCGGACCTCTGCAAGAACGGACAGGTGAGGGGGCAACTGGGGGGGACAAATAGAGTGGACCAGCATGTGGGCAGACCTCTGCAAGAACATACAGGTAAGGGGGCAACTTGGTGGGGGGGCAACTAGAGGGGACCAGCATGTGGGCGGACCTCTGCAAGAACAGACAGGTGAGGGGGCAACTTGGTGGGGGGGCAACTAGAGGGGACCAGCATGTTGGCGGACCTCTGCAAGAACGGACAGGTGAGGGGGCAACAGGGGGGGACAAATAGAGTGGACCAGCATGTGGGCAGACCTCTGCAAGAACATACAGGTAAAGGGGCAACTTGGTGGGGGGGCAACTAGAGGGGACCAGCATGTGGGCGGACCTCTGCAAGAACAGACAGGTGAGGGGGCAACTGGGGGGGCAACTAGAGGGGACCAGCATGTGGGCGGACCTCTGCAAGAACGGACAGATAAGGGGGCAACTGGGGGGGCAACTAGAGGGGACCAGCATGTGGGCGGACCTCTGCAAGAACGGACAGATAAGGGGGCAACTGGGGGGGCAACTAGAGGGGACCAGCATGTGGACGGACGTCTGCAAGAACGGACAGGTGAGGGGGCAACTGGGGGAGGGGGCAAACTACTGTTGGGGGGGCAACTACTGGAGGGGACCAGCATGGGGGCGGACCTCAGCAACAACAGACAGGTGGGGCAACTGGGTTGGGGCAACAATGGGGGGGCAACTAGACAGCACCAGCATAGGGGTGGACTGCTGTAAGAGCAGAGGGGGTAACTACTGGGGGTAGGGGGCAACTAGAGGGGACCAGCATGTGGGCAGACCTCTGCAAGAATTGACAGCTGAAGGGGCACCTGGGGGGGAGGAACTACTTAATGGGGGTGACTGGAGGAACAACTAGAGAGGACCAGCATGTGGGCGGATCTCTGCAAGAAATAGCAGGTGAGGGGGCAACATTGGGGGGAGGGGGGCAACTACTGGGGTTGAGGCAACTGGAGGGGACCAGCATGGATGTAGTAAGAAGAAGGCACCATAAAGTAATTATCAGGGTATCTGTATGAGGAGTAATTAGTGGGGTGGGAGCAGGAGGTGAGGTGTTCTTTGGGGGACCTGTATTTGTAGTTGTAATAAAACAGATGGAGGGGGGCAACTACAAGGAGGGCAACTAGAGGGGAACAACAGGGGAATTAAACTCTGCAATAACAGAGAGATAAGGGGAAATTTTTGGGGGGCAGCTATGGTGATAGCAACTAGTGGGGACCAGCATTTGGGAGGGTTTCTGCAAGAACTGACAGGTGAGGTGGAAACTAGGGGGGCAACAACTCAACAGGACCAGCTTGTGGGTGGACCTCTGCAAGAGCAGATGAGAAACTGGGGGCACTAGAAGGAGAGGAAATCATAAGTATTTGGCAGGGTATCCAGGGTGATGGGTATTTGGGGTGAGGTCAAATTAGCGGGGTATCCCAGTGAGGGTTTATATGGGTGGGGTATCCGTGGGTGAGGGTATTTAGCGGGATATCTGGGTGAGGGCTAATTAGCCGGGCTTAGGAGTAATTGGTAGGATATCCAGGTAAGGGGTAATTGGCAGGGTGTCCTGGCTGAGGGGTAATTGGTGGGGTATCCGGGGGGTGATAATTAGCAGGGTATCTGGGTGGGGGTAATTGGCGGGGTATCTGGGGTGATGGGTATTTAGCGGGATAGCCGGGTATGGGGTATCTGGGATGAGGAGTAATTGGCGGGATAACTGGGTGAGGTATAATGGGCGGGGTATCCAGAGTGGAAGGTAATTGGTGGGGTATTCAGGGTGGTGGTAATTAGCGGTGTATTCGGAGTGGGGGGTAATGAGAGGGGTATCTAGGGTGAGAGATAATTAGCAGGGTATCGGGATGAGGGATAATTGATGGGGTATCCGGGGTGAGGGGTAATTGGTGGGGTATCTGGGGTGAGGGGTAATTAGCAGGGTATCTGGGGTGAGGGATAACTGAACGGATATTTGGGGTGAGGGGTAATTAGCAGGGTATCCGGGGTGAGGGGTAATTGGCGGGGTATCTGGATGGTGGTAATTAGCAGGGTAATAGGGGTGAGGGATAATTGGTGGGGTACCCGTGGTTAGGAGTAATTGGCGAGGTATCTGGGGTGAGGGGTAATTGGTGGGGTATCCGAGTGAGGGATAATTGGCGGGGTATGTGAGTGGTGATAATTAGCAGAATATTGGGGGTGAGGGGTAATTGGCAGGGTATCCGGGGTGAGGGATAATTGGCGGGGTATCCTGGGGGGAGTGGTAATTGGTGGGGTATCCAGGGTGAGGGATAATTGGCGGGGTATCCGGGGTGGGGGATAATTTGTGAGGTATCTGGGGTGAGGGGTAATTGGTGGGGAATCCGAGTGGTGATAATTAGCAGAATATTGGAGGTGAGGGGTAATTGGCAGGGTATCCGGGGTGAGGGACAATTGGCTGGGAATTCGGGGGGAGTGGTAATTGGTGGGCTATGTGGGGTGAGGGGTAATTGGCAGGTATCCGGAGTGAGGGGTAATTGGCGGGGTATCCAGAGTGAGGGGTAATAAGTGGGGCAACTGGGGTGAGGGGTAATTGGCGGGGTATCCGGGTGAGGGGTAATTGGTGGGGTAACCGAGTGGTGATAATTAGCAGAATATTGGGGGTGAGGGATAATTGGCGGGGTATCCGGGTGAGGGATAATTGGTGGGGTACCCAGGGTGAGGTGTAATAAGTGGGGCAACCTGGATGAGGGGTAATTGGCAGGGTATCCAGGGTGAGGGATAAGTGGTGGGGTATCCGGGGTAATTGGCGGGGTATCCAGGGTAAGGGATAATTGGTAGTGTATCTGGGGTGACCTGTAGTTGATAGTAATATGGGGGGTTCAGGGGGTATTTGGGGGTGACAGGATGAGGTCAGATAAAGGAAGACACATGATGGTGGGGTGATTGGGGGGGCAGGTAGTAAGATTTGGGTCACCTAGGGGTGGGGGTCAGTAAATTGGAGGTATGAGGGAGTCGCATCTGGGTGGGTGGAGCTGCGACCCTCCGTCATTCCTCCGATGTGCCGGATGGGGCAACTCAGGGGTGGCGGATCACACACAGCCGATGGTGGATGGAGAATAGAGGTACCTCCCCGATCTCCCCCTCCCCACCTCCTCCTCCCCGTTCTCCCCCTCCCCGATCTCCCGCTCCCTGACTCCTCCTCCCCGATCTCTTCCTCCCCGACTCCTCCTCCCCGATCTCCTCCTCCCCGATCTCCCCCTCCCCGACTCCTCCTCCCCGATCTCCCCCTCCCCGACTCCTCCTCCCCATTCTCCCCCTCCTCGACTCCTCCTCCCCGATCTCCCCCTCCCCGACTCCTCCTCCCCATTCTCCCCCTCCTCGACTCCTCCTCCCCGATCTCCCCCTCCCCGACTCCTCCTCCCCGATCTCCTCCTCCCCGACTCCTCCTCCCCGATCTCCTCCTCCCCGATCTCCCCCTCCCCGACTCCTCCTCCCCGATCTCCCCCTCCCCGACTCCTCCTCCCCATTCTCCCCCTCCTCGACTCCTCCTCCCCGATCTCCCCCTCCCCGACTCCTCCTCCCCATTCTCCCCCTCCCCGACTCCTCCTCCTCAATCTTCCCCTCCCCGACTCCTCCTCCCCATTCTCCCCCTTCCCGACTCCTCCTCCCCAATCTTCCCCTCTCTGACTCCTCCTCCCCATTCTCCCCCTCCCCGACTCCTCCTCCCCAATCTTCCCCTCCCCGACTCCTCCTCCCCGATCTCCCCCTCCCCGAATCCTCCTCCCCGATCTCCTCCTCCCCGAATCCTCCTCCCCGATCTCCTCCTCCCCGATCTCCCCCTCCCTGACTCCTCCTCCCCGATCTCCCCCTTCCCGACTCCTCCTCCCCAATCTTCCCCTCCCCGACTCCTCCTCCCCATTCTCCCCCTTCCCGACTGCTCCTCCCCAATCTCCCCCTCCCCGACTCCTCTTCCCCGATCTCCCCCTCCCCGACTCCTCCTCCCCGTTCTCCTCCTTCCAAATCTCCCCCTCTCTGACTCCTCCTCCCCGATCTCCTCCTCCCCAATCTCCCCCTCCCAGACTCCTCCTCCCCGATCTCTCCTCCCCGACTCCTCCTCCCCGTTCTCCTCCCCAATTTCCTCCTCCCCATTCTCCCCCTCCCCGATCTCCCGCTCCCCGACTCCTCCTCCCCGATCTCCTCCTCCCCGACTCCTCCTCCCCGATCTCCTCCTCCCCGATCTCCCCCTCCCCGACTCCTCCTCCCCGATCTCCCCCTCCCCGACTCCTCCTCCCCATTCTCCCCCTCCTCGACTCCTCCTCCCCGATCTCCCCCTCCCCGACTCCTCCTCCCCATTCTCCCCCTCCTCGACTCCTCCTCCCCGATCTCCCCCTCCCCGACTCCTCCTCCCCATTCTCCCCCTCCCCGACTCCTCCTCCCCAATCTTCCCCTCCCCGACTCCTCCTCCCCATTCTCCCCCTTCCCGACTCCTCCTCCCCAATCTTCCCCTCTCCGACTCCTCCTCCCCATTCTCCCCCTCCCCGACTCCTCCTCCCCAATCTTCCCCTCCCGACTCCTCCTCCCCGATCTCCCCCTCCCCGAATCCTCCTCCCCGATCTCCTCCTCCCCGAATCCTCCTCCCCGATCTCCTCCTCCCCGATCTCCCCCTCCCTGACTCCTCCTCCCCGATCTCCCCCTTCCCGACTCCTCCTCCCCAATCTTCCCCTCCCCGACTCCTCCTCCCCATTCTCCCCCTTCCCGACTGCTCCTCCCCAATCTCCCCCTCCCCGACTCCTCTTCCCCGATCTCCTTCTCCCCAATCTCCTCCTCAACGACTCCTCCTCCCCGATCTCCCCCTCCCCGACTCCTCCTCCCCGTTCTCCTCCTTCCCAATCTCCCCCTCTCTGACTCCTCCTCCCCGATCTCCTCCTCCCCAATCTCCCCCTCCCAGACTCCTCCTCCCCGATCTCTCCTCCCCGACTCCTCCCCGTTCTCCTCCCCAATTTCCTCCTCCTCGATCTCCCCCTCCCTGACCTTCCCCTCCTCAACTCCTCCCTGATCTCCTCCTTCCCAATCACATCCCTGATCTCCCCCTCCCTGATTCTTCCTCCCCGATCTCCCCCTCCTCAATCCCCCCTCCCTGACTCCTCCTCCCCGATCTCCCCCTTCCCGACTGCTCCTCCCCAATCTCCCCCTCCCCGACTCCTCTTCCCCGATCTCCTCCTCCCCAATCTCCTCCTCACCGACTCCTCCTCCCCGATCTCCCCCTCCCCGACTCCTTCTCCCCGTTCTCCTCCTTCCCAATCTCCCCTTCTCTGACTCCTCCTCCCCGATCTCCTCCTCCCAGACCCCTCCTCCCCGATCTCTCCTCCCCGACTCCTCCTCCCCGTTCTCCTCCCCAATTTCCTCCTCCCCGATCTCCTCCTCCTCGATCTCCCCCTCCCTGACCTTCCCCTCCTCAACTCCTCCCTGATCTCCTCCTTCCAAATCACATCCCTGATCTCCCCCTCCCTGATTCTTCCTCCCCGATCTCCCCCTCCTCAATCCCCCCTCCCTGACTCCTCCTTCCCGATATCCTCCTCCCTGACTCCTCCTCCTCCCTAATCTCACCCTCCCCGATCTCCTCCTCCCCTACACCTCCTTCCAGATCTCCCCCTCCACAACTCCTCCTCCCCGATCTCCTCCTCTCTGATCTCCCCTCCCCGATCTCCTCCTCCCCCATCTCCCCACCCCCGATCTCCCCCTCCCTGACCTTCCCCTCCTTGACTCCTCCCTGATCTCCTTCCCTATCGCCTCCCCAATCCCCCCTCCCTGATTCTTCCTCCCCGATCTCCCCCTCCTCAGTCCCCCCTCCCTGACTCCTCCTTCCTGATATCCTCCTCCCCGACCCCGCCTCCCCGACTCCTTCTCCTCCCCAATCTCCCCCTCCCCAACTCCTCCTTCCAGATCACCCCCTTCACGACTCCTCCTCCCCAATCTCCCCCTCCTTGATCTCCACCTTCCCAATCTCCTCCTCCCCGATCTCCCCACCCCCGATCTCTCCCTCCCTGACCTTCCCCTCCTTGACTCCTCCCTGATCTCCTCCTTCCCAATCACCTCCCAATCCCCTCCTCCCCAATCTCCCCCTCCCTGACTCCTCCTCCCCGACTCGTCCTCCTCCCTGATCTCCCCCTCCCCCTCCCTGATCTCTCCCCCCGATCTCCCCCTCCCCGACTTCTCCTCCCTGATCTCCTCCCAGATCTCCCCCTCCATTCCATGTGCGGCTCTGCTTCTTCCTTCTCTGTACACGAGATCAGACATACATGTCCATTCAATGTCCTGATACAACGAGCGCCCTCCTCCCCTCTGATACAACAAGCTCCCTCCTCCCCCTGATAAAAAGAGCGCCCTCCTCCCCCTGATACAAGCTCCCTCCTCCCCCCGATACAACGAGCGCCCTCCTCCCCCCGATACAAGCTCCCTCCTCCCCCCTGATACAAGCTCCCTCCTCCCCCCGATACAACGAGCGCCCTCCTCCCCCCTGATACAAGCTCCCTCCTCCCCCCTGATACAAGCTCCCTCCTCCCCCCTGATACAAGCTCCCTCCTCCCCCCGATACAACGAGCGCCCTCCTCCCCCCTGATACAAGCTCCCTCCTCCCCCCTGATACAAGCTCCCTCCTCCCCCGATACAACGAGCGCCCTCCTCCCCTCTGATACAACAAGCTACCTCCTCCCCCTGATAAAAAGAGCGCCCTCCTCCCCCTGATACAAGCTCCCTCCTCCCCCCGATACAACGAGCGCCCTCCTCCCCCCGATACAAGCTCCCTCCTCCCCCCTGATACAAGCTCCCTCCTCCTCCCAATACAACGAGCGCCCTCCTCCCCCCTGATACAAGCTCCCTCCTCCCCCCTGATACAAGCTCCCTCCTCCCCCCGATACAAGGAGCGCCCACCTCCCCCCGATACAAGCTCCCTCCTCCCCCCTGATACAAGCTCCCTCCTCCCCCCTGATACAAGCTCCCTCCTCCCCCCGATACAACGAGCGCCCTCCTCCCCCCGATACAAGCTCCCTCCTCCCCCCTGATACAACGAGTGCCTCTCTCCCCTCTGATACAACAAGCTCCCTCCTCCCCCCGATACAACGAGCGCCCTCCTCCCCCCTGATACAAGCTCCCTCCTCCCCCCGATACAAGGAGCGCCCACCTCCCCCCGATACAAGCTCCCTCCTCCCCCCTGATACAAGCTCCCTCCTCCCCCCGATACAACGAGCGCCCTCCTCCCCCCGATACAAGCTCCCTCCTCCCCCCTGATACAACGAGTGCCTCTCTCCCCTCTGATACAACAAGCTCCCTCCTCCCCCCGATACAACGAGCGCCCTCCTCCCCCCTGATACAAGCTCCCTCCTCCCCCCGATACAACGAGCGCCCTCCTCCCCCCTGATACAAGCTCCCTCCTCCCCCCGATACAACGAGCGCCCACCTCCCCCCTGATACAAGCTCCCTCCTCCCCCTGATAAAAAGAGCGCCGTCCTCCCCCTGATACAAGCTCCCTCCTCCCCCCGATACAACGAGCGCCCTCCTCCCCCCTGATACAAGCTCCCTCCTCCCCCCTGATACAACGAGCGCCCACCTCCCCCCCGATACGAGTGCCCTCCTCCCCCTTTATACAATGAGTGCCCTCCTCCCCCTTTATACAATGAGTGCCCTCCTCCCCCTTTATACAATGAGTGCCCTCCTCCCCCTTTATACAATGAGCGCCCACCTCCCCCCCGATACGAGTGCCCTCCTCCCCCTTTATACAATGAGCGCCCTCCTCCCCCCTGATACAACGAGTGCCCACCTCCCCCCCGATACGAGTGCCCTCCTCCCCCTTTATACAATGAGCGCCCACCTCCCCCCCGATACGAGTGCCCTCCTCTGCTCTGTATGTGGACAGTAAAGAAAGTGTTGGGTGGTGTCGGGGGGGGGTCATTTTGAGGGCTGTTGGGGGCTGAGATTCTGGAGGGTAATAATGGGGCCCATTCACACGAATGTTCTGTAGAACGCTCAATCATTGTAATTATCTGTTCCCCCTGAGCAAGGCGCAGCGACCAATCAGCACTCACCTTCTCCCTTGTCTCCTGGTCACCCTGCAGGTGCGGGCGAGCGCCATCGCTCAGGACGCCGATCAGAACTACGACTATGCCAGCAACAGCGTGGTGCTTCACCTGGACTCCGGGGACGAGATTTACGTCAAGCTGGACGGGGGGAAGGCTCACGGCGGGAACAACAACAAGTACAGCACGTTCTCCGGATTTATTCTATACCCGGACTAGAGTGGCGGGCTCCGCCCACTGCGCCACGTGGGGACAGGACACCTTAGGAATAGACGGTACTGTGCCCATGGACACGGCTGGAGCTGCTGGGGACTTTTATTCTGTCTCAGCCGGTGGTCCCCGATTCCCAGAATCCACCCCGCGGGGTCCGCGCTTAAAGGGGTCCTCCTCCTCAAAGCCATTTTACAGGGTCCTAGGAGCCGACACCTCCAGGTACGCGCTCTTCCCTCTGCCAGCCAGCAATCCTTCTATTGTGCCCCTCTGGTTATAGTTTCCCTTTCCATATTTTAGCTGTGTAGCAATCTCCGCTATTCGTTCCTCACTATTCATGATGAAGTACGATCGTTCTTTTTTTTTTTTTTTTCTTTGTAGTACAAACTTTTTTTTAACAATATTGTCCTGCAGATTTATATTATTTGCTATGAAAGCTACAGAAAATAAAACAGTGGAGCCAACCGCAGTGAGAGCACCTACCTGAGTGGGAGGAGCTACCTGAGTGAGTACACCTCCCTGAGTGGGAGGAGCTACCTGACTGAGAGCACCTACCTGAGTGGGAGGAGCTACCTGACTGAGAGCACCTACCTGAGTGGGAGGAGCTACCTGAGTGAGTACACCTCCCTGAGTGGGAGGAGCTACCTGACTGAGAGCACCTACCTGAGTGGGAGGAGCTACCTGAGTGAGTACACCTCCCTGAGTGGGAGGAGCTACCTCACTGAGAGCACCTACCTGAGTGGGAGGAGCTACCCGAGTGAGAGCACCTACCTGAAAAATCATTTCCAATGTGTAATACAACCCAATCCAACCTCCTTACCATGGAGGAAACCCCCAAATCCTTGTTAAGTCTCAGGGAACCCCCCCTGGTGATAATGGTGATATCTGTGCCCACCATACACAAAAGTGTCATCAGGAGGGGTCTGAAAAAAGGACTCCCCCCCCCCCCCCCTTACCTCCAACCTACCTTGGTATAAATTTCATTAATCATTTAATGTAACAATTACCCAGACAGGAAATACAAGCAGTAAATTTTGTAGTGACCCCTCCCATTGGTAGTCAGTCTAGAAATGACCCTTTGGTGTCCTGCAGACAGGAGTTCAGTCTTCCGTCACTTTCTCTTCCAGGAATAATTAAAGCCAAAAGCAAATATTTTTTATATCGCAGCTCATCAAATCTTAGATGTGACGGCTGCTTTAGTCATGAAGACTCCTGGGATGGATGACATCATTTTGGCCTAGGCCAGAAACCAGGAAGTAACTGAAGAAATGTAAAGAAAAAAATAAAATAAGTCAATTCTGTATAAAATACTTTCCTATCTATTTACTAAAAACAGTCAGTGCTGATTGAGAGAGTTTAAGTTGGTGACGGGTTCTCTTTAAAGCGATTGTAACCTGCAGACGTTCAAAAAAAAAACCCAAACCTGCAGGGCAGTGGCATAATGTGTGGTGGAGGTGCATCGCATACTAGCACATTATGAGGGGGAGGTGCATCGCATACTAGCACATTATGAGGGGGAGGTGCATCGCATACTAGCAAATTATGAGGGGGAGGTGCTTTGCATACTAGCACTTGGAAGGAGGGCTGACATCCCCCCGATCTTTCTTCCTGGTTGGTGCGCTCCGGTTATGTGATTGTCCGGAGCCGCAATGACGTCACTCCTGCGCATGCGTACAGGAGCCCTCGGTTCGAAGCTCTGAAGTTCTAGCGAGGTATGCTGGACCTTCAGTGCGCATGCGCGGGAGTGACGTCACCGGGGTGACGGTTCACATTTAGAGATATTCATTATGCCGCCGGTGTCCTTATTATAGACTCACCAATCGGCCTTTACAAGCGATTTAAAGAGGTATTACACCCAAAAAGGTGACGGCTGCATTCTTTTCCTTTCTTAGACTTTTCTTCACCTGGTGATCCGGCCAGTAAGTTGTTTTTTTTAAAAGCACAAACTCTCCAGAAGAACGTGTCAGTTTACAGGGATGAGACAAACCATTTCCCACTGACAGGGGTGCTTACAATGATCAGCTTTTATTTATTTGTGTTAAACCTTTATCCCAAAAGGAACAAAACTTTTCCTGTAACTGACTATAAAGTGTGATCCGGAGTTTGGCTGCTAGTCCATCTAACACTCCCCTCCCCCTGTGCTCCTTCCTCCAGAGTAGTGGGAGGGGCTCTAATACGGGGGGGGGGGTGTTACTGGCCAGATCATCAGGTGAAAACAGAGGGGAAAAAATCCTAAAAAAGAAAAGGAATGCAGCCGCCACTTCTAATGATGGGTAAGGTGTGATATGTGACAGTTTTGGGTGTAATAAGGGGGGCAGAATCACATGCTTTCCCAACATGCACAGAAAGGTGCCGCCCCTAATCCCTCCCCCTCCCCTCCCCCCACCTCTTCCACTGCCTGGGTTGGTAAATGCACCAAAACGCAAAGCGGTGAGATTTTTCAGGTTCTTTCACTCATTTCTCACATGGAGGACATTGAAATGAATGAGCCGCTCCAGAGAGATGATTTACTAACACTGGAGAGTGCAGAATCTGGTGCGGCTCTGCATGGCAGCCAATCAGCTTCTACCTTCAGCTTCTTCAATGAAGCTTTGATAATAAAACCTGGAAGCTGATTGGTTTGTATGCAGAGCTGCTCCAGATTCTGTACCCTCCAGTTTTATTAAATCAAATGTCATGGGGTGGGTGGAGACTTCCATCCTCTGCTTGAGAAAGGTGGACATCCCCCGATCCCGATCAATAAATCTGAACATATTCATAGATCCGTAATCGTCATAGAAACCATCGATCTTCACCCGATTCCAGTCCCAATGTGAGCCCGCCCAGACATGGAATTCACCTTCCTCCGCCTTTAATTAGGAGCCACTCCCACCAGATATTTCACCTTTCATACCATTCTTGAACCCCTTCCATACCGGGCACTCCCCTCCCCCTTCCTGCCCCCCCAAAACTGGGCACTTCTCCTCCTTCCTGCCCCCCCAATACCGGGCACTCCCCCCCTTCCTGCCCCCAATACTGGCACTTCCCCTCCTTCCTGCCCCCCCCAATACCGGGCACTCCCCTCCCCCTTCCTGCCCCCCCAATACTGGGCACTTCCCCTCCTTCCTGCCCCCCCAATACCAGGCACTTCCCCCCTTCCTGCCCCCAATACCGGGCACTTCCCCTCCTTCCTGCCCCCCCAATACTGGGCACTCCCCTCCCCCTTCCTGCCCCCCCAATACTGGGCACTTCCCCTCCTTCCTGCCCCCCAATACCGGGCACTTCCCCTCCTTCCTGCCCCCCCAATACAGGGCACTTCCCCCCTTTCCTGCCCCCCCAATACCGGGCACTTCCCCCCTTCCTGCCCTCCTCCAATACCGGCACTTCCCCTCCTTCCTGCCCCCCCTTCGGGGCACTTCCCCCCCTTCCTGCCCCTTAATACCAGGCACTTCCCCCCTTCTTGCCCCCCCAATACAGGGCACTCCCCCCTTCCTGCCCCCCAATACCGGGCACTTCCCCTCCTTCCCGCCCCCCCAATACGGGGCACCCCCCCTTCCTGCCCCCCCCAAACCGGGCGACTTCCCCCCTTCCTGCCCCCCTCCAATACCGGGCACTTCCCCTCCTTCCTGCCCCCCCAATACGGGGCACTTCCCCCCTTTCCTGCCCTCCCAATACCAGGCACTTCCCCCCTTCCTGCCCTCCCAATACCAGGCACTTCCCCCCTTCCTGCCCTCCCAATACCAGGCACTTCCCCCCTTCCTGCCCCCCAATACTGGGCACTTCTCCCCTTCCTGCCCTCCCAATGCGGGGCACTTCCCCCCTTCCTGCCCCCCAATACCATGCACTTCCCCCCTTCCTTCCCCCCAATACCAGGCACTTCCCCCCCTTCCTGCCCCCCCAATACCATGCACTTCCCCCCTTCCTTCCCCCCAATACCGGGCACTTCCCCTCCTTCCCGCCCCCCCCAATACGGGGCACCCCCCCTTCCTGCCCCCCCCAATACCGGGCACTTCCCCTCCTTCCTGCCCCCCCCAATACCGGGCACTTCCCCCCTTCCTGCCCCCAATACCGGGCACTTCCCCTCCTTCCTGCCCCCCCAATACCGGGCACTCCCCTCCCCCTTCCTGCCCCCCCAATACCGGGCACTTCCCCTCCTTCCTGCCCCCAATACCGGGCACTTCCCCCCTTCCTGCCCCCCTCCAATACCGGGCACTTCCCCTCCTTCCTGCCCCCCAATACTGGGCACTTCCCCTCCTTCCTGCCCCCCAATACAGGGCACTTCCCCCCCTTCCTGCCCCCCAATACCGGCCACTTCCCCCCTTCCTGCCCCCCTCCAATACCGGCACTTCCCCTCCTTCCTGCCCCCCCACTACGGGGCACTTCCCCCCCTTCCTGCCCCTTAATACCAGGCACTTCCCCCCTTCCTGCCCCCCCAATACTGGGCACTCCCCCCTTCCTGCCCCCCAATACCGGGCACTTCCCCTCCTTCCCGCCCCCCCAATACAGGGCACCCCCCCTTCCTGCCCCCCCCCCCAAACCGGGCGACTTCCCCCCTTCCTGCCCCCCTCCAATACCGGGCACTTCCCCTCCTTCCTGCCCCCCCAATACCAGGCACTTCCCCCCCTTCCTGCCCTCCCAATACCAGGCACTTCCCCCCTTCCTGCCCTTCCAATACCAGGCACTTCCCCCCTTCCTGCCCCCCAATACTGGGCACTTCCCCCCTTCCTGCCCTTCCAATGAGGGGCACTTCCCCCCTTCCTGCCCCCCCAATACCATGCACTTCCCCCCTTCCTTCCCCCCAATACCAGGCACTTCCCCCCCTTCCTGCCCCCCCAATACCATGCACTTCCCCCCTTCCTTCCCCCCAATACCGGGCACTTCCCCCCTTCCTGCCCCTCCCGAATACTGGGCATTTCCCTCCCCCATTCCTGCCCCCCCCCAATACCAGGTACTTTGCTGCCCCCCCCCAATACCAGGCACTCCCCCCCCTTCCTGCCCAGGACAATGTTCAGCTTTCAGCGCTGTCTCACTTTGAATGACAATTACGCGGTCATACAACACTGTACCCAAACTACATTTTTATCATTTTCTTCCCACAAATAGAGCTTTCTTTTGGTGGTATTTATTCCACACTGGGTTGTTTTGGGGGTGGCACTGATGGGCACTGATGAGGCGGCACTGATGGGCACTGATGAGGCGGCACTGATGAGGCGGCACTGATAGGCACTGATGAGGCGGCACTGATGGGCAGTGATGAGGCGGCACTGATGAGGCGGCACTGATGGGCAGTGATGAGGCGGCACTGATGAGGCGGCACTGATGGGTACTGATGAGGTGGCACTGATAGGCACTGATGAGGCGGCACTGATGGGTACTGATGAGGAGGCACTGATAGGCACTGATGAGGCGGCACTGATGGGCACTGATGAGGCGGCACTGATGGGTACAGACTGGTATCACTTGCTGGGCACTGTTGGGGCTCCACTGATGATCAGTGCCCTGGTCTCCCCTACGAGGAGGTTCCGCCGATCAGCTCTCCTCTCCACACTGTAATGCCCCGTATACACGATCGGACTCTCTGAC